>NW_005370133.1:2519371-2561029 GCF_000412655.1 Myotis brandtii
GGACCATAGGTTCTTCAAGCTTACCACAGCCATTGGCTATGATTGTGCTGGGAGGGCCCTGCCCTCCAGCTGGGACTTGCACGTGGCAATGAGAGGACCCTGTCCTTTCATTAGTCCGAGGCTTGAACCTGGCCAAAACACCGTAACCGCGCTCCACATCTCCCCCTTTACTTTTGTTTTTAAACAGAAAAGTACACAGTTAATTTTGGTTATGTCTTTACTGTATCTTGGTAGTTTCTCTGTGTGATCCCACTTAATTCTCACAGTTGTTCTGTGAGATTGGTGTTCATACACTGAGTTTACAAATTTGGAAATTGAGGCAATGCATGGTGATGTAGCCTAAGGGCACCCAGTTACTAAATGGTGAACTGGGATTGGAACTCAAAGTCCTGGGTCTCAAAGGACTCAATTTTCGGCCAGGCTATTCAAAGAAAGATTGCTCATTGGCTTGCTTTTTTGCAATTCTATACAAGTGTTAGATCCTGAATGTGTAGTAAATCCAAGAGAAGTTCAATGTAGGGGTGACTATTGTGGGCTAGGGTAGACAGTGAAGACTTTGTAGAGTGGGTGTAGCTGATCTGAGATTCTCTGAAGGACAGGTTAGCCCTGGGCGGAGATGCTTTTGGAACAATTAAGGTGACGTCGATACCACTAAGGCTTGTATCTGAAAGGCAGCACCTTATAGCCCTATGGTTTTATCTCTGCAAATGGCTAAAAAGGCAACATTTTAAGCTTCTATCAATACTTTATACCTTATTATGAATTAATTTTTATTACTTTGCTGAAAGTAGGTTGGAATAATGGAAAGCATTTCAAGATCCTGGAGGTCATCAGACCATAAACAATGGCAGTGAGGAAGCCTTGAAGCTAATTCCCAACTTTACCCATGTGCAGGTATTAAGAACTTTTTACCATAGTTGCCCAAATATCAATGGTACTCTTGGCAAAAGATCAGGACAATTGTCTCACTTGTATAAATTTCCTAATAACATTTCTCAGTGGGATAATATAAAAAAATGAATCTGAAGACTTATAGTACCTTACGGTTAAAATGTCTAACCAAGTTTTCCAGCCTGTGTGCCTATGAAATTCTAGTCAGGGAAACAGCAATCACTGTGGGCCTCTGCTGGCCAAGGCTCCATGTTTATTATTGAGAAGATCACTTACAGCCCCATGGAGGTCACAGTGTTGAGCTGACATGCTTCCCATCCTTTCTGCTCCTTAGCTGATCATTTAAGACATTTAAACCTGATACCCCAGATCCTTTGGACCTGAAAACCAGATGTGCTCAGCTGGAGAGAGGAAAGGGCTCCAACAGAATCCAAACTCTTTGCAGTAAAGAGCCACATTGACAAGTAAGCCAAGGGTTTGTCTTCTCTGCCCCCTCTTTGACCTCTGACTCCCTTTTCCATATTAGCGTCAGCCTTCCATCTAGAAAGTGGACATGTTTTATCAAATCCCCAGGTCTTAATGACCCAGAAGACCCATCTGTTTGATCTCTAAAGTTTATTTAATATCTACCGCCATGCCCTCTGACCTCATCCAACATGTCATCATTACTGCCCTAGATTATGAACTATTCTTCTAATTGACCTCCCACCTCGCCCCCTCAAAGACAATTTTCTGCATTTTAATGAATATCAAAATAATATCATGAAGATAGTGGCTACCATTGCCTGAGAGGCTCTGTCAGTGTGCTTCATGTAAGCATTTTACACACACCATTTCTCCAGTCTTCTCTTTCCTCACTTCCATAATGCTCCCTATATCATAATTACCATGAGATGCTTTCAGTTCCTCTGGATACCTTACACACTCTACCTCTGTCACCCGCAGTAAGTCACTGTCCTCACTTGGGATCTAATTTTTCAACTGTGAAATGGATTCTATAATGTATAATGTTTATTAAGTCCTGTGGGTTTAAAATCGCTGAAAGGTTTTTCTCCTTCTCTTCCTTGTAGTGCTCTGTGTGCTCTTGAGGTGAGAGAGAGGAAAAGTAAGTCCGTTATTTTCCCTGTAAACTACTTTAGCTAGCTCCTGGCACATCCTCTTTTCCAATCTGACTTGTCAGATTCCTACCTTTCACTCTAAAATCCCCCGCTCTCACTGCATTTAGACTAAAGGCTGTGAAATATCATTGGGCTCCACATGGTTTCATATTTGTCCCAGGGGCCTCGTGTAGCTCAATTGTGTACTCCCATGCCCTTCAAGGATCATATGCTTTATGCTTTATTTAATATATATTCATAGCATTTATCAGAGATAGGGGGAGGCAAGCGGGAAGTAACATTTACAACATCACAGTTAAGAGAATGAATTCTGCATCCTGGCAGCATGGGTTCCATCAGATTCTGACCCTGCCATTTACTGACTGTATAACCTTGGACAAGTTATTTAATCTCTGATCTCAATTTTCTTTTCTGTATAATAGTAAAATTTTAGCTACTTTATAGGTTATTATGAGGGTTTTTAGTTAACATAAGTACTTAAAATAGTGCCTAAAACATGGTTGTATTATAGTTCTTCCTATTATTTATTAAGAATTTTTTCACTCCAAGGATTATGCTAGAAGCACTAGTAATAATGGTAATAAAAATAATAATATATACTAATTATTGATCACTTGCGAGACAGTATCATTTTTTGATTTTCAATTCTTGACAGCCATGTGACTCATTTTACAGATGATAAAACTGAGTTTGAGTGTTATAGTACCTTGTTCAAATATGAGAATTAATACTTTTTGAAGCCTAGACTGAGACCAGGTCATTCAGAGTCCAAAGCTCATATTGTTTCTATCATAGGAACCATACCATGATTGCTCCTCATCTGATTGGTTTTAGTTTTATGTCGTTGAGACATGCATAGGGAATGAAGTTCACTGTTTGGCATTCTCTCCTGTGCTGAGCAGCCATCAGGGTAATGTCATCTGTGTGTTATGCCCAATTTTCCATCCCCCCCACCTCATGTACCATAGCTATAAAGACATCTCGAATGAAGCTCACTGTTTGGCATTCTCTCCTGTGCTGAGCAGCCATAAAGATAATGTCATCTGTGTGTTATGCCCAATTTGCCATCCCCCCACCTCATGTACCATAGCTATAAAGACATCTCTTTTCCTCCCACTCAATGAAGCATTCTGTAAGTTGAGTGGTATTTTACAGGGTTAACCTTGACTCTACCTGATACACTGTTACCTAAGTGATAATCTTCCAGCCTTCTCCCACTTCAAGAGTCACATTCTTCAGAGTATGTTGAAAAAGAGTGATTTGCTTTAGCCCACCACCTTGTTTGCAATTCACGGTTCTCTTGTACTCGTCCACCACTGAAAGCCCCTGCTCATTTTGAAGTGGTTTCCACCTGAAACTCCTGGACCACACTCCCTTCTTAGAAGGATCTATCCTCCTTCCAAAGGCAGCATTGGATGAAGGTGGGAAAGCCATGCTTCCCTGTGCAGACCTTTATCTCTGTTCTCCATTATACCATAGCCTCACTAAAAGTTGAGCATAACCAAATTAATTGTAATGCTGAAGGAAAAACCTGCTTTATACAATTGTCCATTATAAACAAAGACAAAATTACAAACAGAGGGAAACCCTTCACAGGAAGTCTGTATTAGACACACTTGATTTCTCACTTGTGCTGCCATCTACAAGTCTTCCCTCCTCTCCATGGTAAGCTCCTTTCACATATCTTTGCAGCGTAAATCTTTATTTTTGAGGAATGCATTTTGACCTCAATCATTAATCAGTGGCTTGAGGCCCATTTCCATCATCTCCAAAGTTTATCTCTAGACACAGTAGTCACTCAGCAATACAATATCAAGTTATTTTCCATGGAAGGCTTCGCCAAGACAGTCCAATGTGGGGTTTGATCCTCAGCGTTTGGAATTAGTGCTGATGCTTCAAGCCATCTCCACATAGATCTCACCAACCGTTCCCCAATGTAGGTGAAGATCCTGAGAATACATACACACTCAATCCCCCAAAAGATTTGCTGGTTCTCAGAAACCTGACAGTAAATCCATACTGAAGAAGAAAAACAATTTCTTAATTGCAATAAAGTCAACACTACCAGAGTCCTCTACAAGAACAGGTAGCACATCATATTGCCAAGCAGAGCACGGCCAGTTCTTTTATAATTACTTCCTGTTGCTATCACTTAAAATAAGAGAAAACCCAAATCCAATTCTCAAACAAGGAAGGCAGTTTCTATAACCAAAGCCTCAAAAGGTACAAATACTTCACATGGAGTTTGATATAGTGCTTCAACACCACCAACAAAGGACCGGAGAACCTGCTTCTATCCGTCTTTCTTTTCCGCTGTATTATTTCCTATGGCTGCTGTAACATTCTACCACAAACTTAAAACGAGAGAAATGTATTCTCTCACAGTCTGTAGATCAGAAGTCCTACAATCAAGGCCTCAGCAGGGCTGGCTTCCTCCTGGAGGCTCTAGAGGAGAATCTCCTTCCTTGTCTTTTCTAGTTTCTCAAGACTGCCCTCTAAGCAAGCAACATAGCATCTTCCAATCTTTCCCCTTCCATCGCCACTTCACCTTTTTTCCTCTTTAATATTCTTCTCTTTATATTTATAAGGACCCTTGAGATTACATTAAGTCCAACTCAATAATGTAAGATAATCTACCCATCTCAAGATCTTTAACTTAATTATACTTTCAAAGTTCCCTGTTACCATGTAAGGTAACATTTACAGGTTGTGGGGGAGGAAGCATTATTCTGTCTACAATATCTTCTATCTATTGTGTCAATGCCATTTGAAAACAGCACTTCTTATGTTTATAAAAGGACAGTCAGCAGCTCCATGGGCAACGTGCTTCTCAATTCCTTCAGCAGGAAGAACAGTGATGCCAGCAAACTCTTCTCTTCTCCTGCTTGCCAGCGTTTGGCCACATGCTCTTCTCTGAACCAATCATAATGGCCTTGGAGTTAGACTTTGCAGATCAGTTTAAACCAGGAAATGAAGCTGAGGATGGGGTCAACTGCCATGGATAGAAATGTAGGTGAGCCAGTTTTCTGAAGGAGATTCAGAGTGTGGTAGCATGAAGCAGGGGATTGTTAATGGGCAACAGCAACTATAAAAGCAAAATCCATAGTGTCCCAACAGTATGATCAGAATATGCTCAATAGATCCCTGATAAATGAAACAATTCCACTGTTCATTGGTCCTTTCATGGACCCTGCTTACTCTTACAAAGACCTGGTGGACACTTTTATTTTAGGTCTAATTCTAAATCTCAGACAGGACCATAAGGATATGGTAAAAATATAAAATCCTTATGCTCAACTAACACTGCTTGGTGGTTGTTTTTCCAGTATTTTTACTTTTAAAAGTAAACTATTTACACTCTTTTGCACTTAGATATCAGTAACAAATCCCTCGTGGTGGACCTCTGAGTTAATTGACTACATCAGGGTGTTATGACATTGCTGTTGAGGTCTGATTTCTCACAGCAACAGGATTCAGGCATGGCTTTCTTCTTTAGCACTTGTTGGCTCTGTTTGCATAGACATGTTTTTTCTGAACGGATGAAAATATTTTCTCTTTTTTTTCTTGTCTTTCTCACTTAAGTTTTATTCTAGAGCATTTTGCAAAATTTGGCACTTTTCTTGTAGTTTCACATTCTCTCCACGAGAACAATGATAAGGGCACCATGGAATTTTACCTGAACAAGTTTCCTTAATCATAGGCTTCCTAATCAAAGAATTGGAGACATTTACTCTGGTTTATCTTTGTACTCTAAGGAATATAGTCATTTTTATGATATTTCCTTGGATCTATATTTTGAAGACCTGATAACTGAAAATAATGTCTCATTCAGATTTGCCTTGAAAATTTTTAAAACAAATATTTCCTTTGCTTCTCTCCTATGTAGCAAGCCTCAAGTTCCTCTGTATCAACCTTTACTTTTCTGGGCTTCTTGTGCAGACTTGTGGATTTTTTTTTAAATCTTTTTTTTTAAAAAATATTTTATTGACTTTTTACAGAGAGGAAGGGAGAGGGATAGAGAGAAACATCGATGAGAGAGAAACATCTATCAGCTGCCTCCTGCACACCCCCTACTGGGGATGTGCCCGCAACCAAGGTACATGCCCTTGACTGGAATTGAAACTGGGACCCTTGAGTCTGCAGGCCAATGCTCTATCCACTGAGCCAAACCAGTCAGGGCCAGACTTGTGGATTTTTTGCCCTTGTTGTTGCTCTCTATAATGAGAGAATCCCTGGGTTTGCAAAAGGCATAAGAATGGCCTGATCTAGTCTTCATCTGATACATCAGCAACATCCTCTAGTGTTAGAGAGCTTAGTACTTTGGTGTCAATATATTCTATTGTACTTAAAACTTTAATAGTTCTTACTTGATAGTGCTAAGAACACTGTTTTCCTAGAACTTTTATTCCTGGATCCTATTTCTGACCTTGAGGCAACATCATAGAAATTTATTTAATAAAACCATAGTATTTTATTTCCAAAAGTGTGAGAGACTGCTTTTATTTGTCTTATTAGAATAACGTATAGTTATGTAGAGCCATCATATACATGAACTCATATAATTTTCAAAGTCTGATAAGGTAAATAGGGTTGTTCTCACTTTACACATGAGTAAATAAGCTCAGATATGTTTAGTTATTCTATTAACATATTCAATGTGAAGGCATTGTGGTAGACAGAGTATATAGTGTTATGTGAACAAACATGGTCTCTTATCTGCATGAATTTTAAAATCTAGTAAAACCTTTAAAAATATACGTCTACATATATAGACAGGTGCTATGCCAAAAAAAAGAAAAAAAGAGCAAGATGCTCTAAGACCGTGGTTGGCAAACTGCGGCTTGCGAGCCACATGTGGCTCTTTGGCCCCTTGAGAGTGGCTCTTCCACAAAATACCACGTGCGGGCGCACGTACAGTGTGATTGAAACTTCATGGCCCATGCGCAGAAGTCGGTTTTCGGCCTGGGCGAGTCTATTTTGAAGAAGTACTGTTAGAAAAAAAGAGCAAGATGCTCTAAGACCATGGTTGACAAACTGCGGCTTGCGAACCACATGTGGCTCTTTGGCCCCTTGAGAGTGGCTCTTCCACAAAATACCACGTGCGGGCGCACGTACAGTGTGATTGAAACTTCATGGCCCATGCGCAGAAGTCGGTTTTCGGCCTGGGCGAGTCTATTTTGAAGAAGTACTGTTGATATTTGGCTCTGTTGACTAATGAGTTTGCCGACCACTGCTCTAAGAGAATTTCTAAGGTTTAGGGGTAATGGCTACATAGTGAGTGTTTAGGCAAAGGCCTCTCTAAAATTAAATTTAAATGTGACATGGAAAACATGAGAAGAATGAGTCAAAGACTGACCTGGAGAGATGGACCAGCAAGTAGGAAGACTGAAGGTGCTAAAGAGTTTGGCATGGTGAAAGTACTTCAGAAAGGCCAAAGAGATGGAGCCTAGGGACCAGAGAGGAGAGCTGGACAAAGAGAGACTAGAGACATAATTGTGCAAGAAATCATCAGATAGTGAAAAGATAATCACTTATTTTTAGACCTCAAGAAAGCAGGGTTTTAAGCAGGGGAATGACCAGATCTAATTTACCTTTTGAAGAGCTCACTTTTGATGCCGCGTGAAGAATGGAGAGTAGGCACAGTGGTTGATAGGAGACCAGTTAGGAGGCTAGTGTGGCAATTAAGAAAAGAGGTAAGGGTTGATTAAACAACGCTAGAAGTGGAGATGGAGAAAAGTTCATTAATTAAAGAGCTATTTGCAATGTCAACTTTAACAATTTCGATAGTGAATTGAAAAAGAGTAAATGAGGAATGAATGGTAAATCCTAAGTTTCTGGCCTACCCTGCTTCTTCAGCAGTTGAGTCATTTACTGCAATGGGGAAAGATGGGAGGAAAAACAAGTGTTAAGGATGAAGAATAAGATTTTAGTTTTTCAGAATGAATAGCTCTTAAGTGGAATCCGTTCTACCTGAATTCAAACCTAAGTATTTGCAGTCCATTAATTTGTTCATTTTGACAAAAATTTTGAGCATCTTCTTTGTTCCAAAAATTATGCTAGCCAATGGGAACAGTATGTAAGACACAATCCTTGCATGTAAGAAGTCCACCATCCAGTCTGAAGAAAAGATGGTAAATCAATGATTATAGTGTTTTAAATGTTATGATCAAGGTATATAGAAGATGCTATGAACTGAAAAGATAGGTGACTCTAACAGAAGATGTCATAAAAATACATATTTGTTATCAATGTGACAACTCATCTTGGGGCTCTCACAAATGGCTTCATAGGAGACGTCTATGAATAGGAACTTACAAAAAAGACAAAGGGTGTAGGAGGATTCCAGAAAAAAAACATGCAAGAAAGCACAAAGGGTTTGTTCAGGAAACTAACTGGTTCAGTATGTTGGAATGTAGGCTGCAATGAGAAAAAATGGAAGAACAAAAAGGTAGAATGGGATCAGATCTTGATGGAATTTTGCATATTATGAGGTTTGGACTTTATCTTTTAGGCAATAGGGAACCATTAAAGGATTTTTAAGATGACAAGAGACATCATCAGGTTTTTAAAAATATTATCAACCTCAGTGTATATGGAAGATGTGTAAGTATAGGGAGACATTGGAGGTTATTGTAGAGGAGAAAATGATAAAAAAAATAAACTAGGAATCAGTGGCAGTGAAAATGGAGAGAATTAAATTAGAAGGTTTTGAATTCTAAAACATTTGTTAATCACTGAGCTATAATGTTAAATGCTACACATGGTAGTTGTAGAGGGGGTCATAATATAAGGATTCATGATCACAGACTCAAACTATTGAGTTTCAACGGTATTCTAACAACTTCTTTGACCATTTCCTCTTTATTTGTGATCTAGTTTCCTGTGGTTATTGCTTGATAGATTATTGGCTGAACCTACTTCTGCTCTGCAGCAATCTTTTCATAAAGGGATTCTTAGGTTACATAAATATCTTGCCTGTCTGAAGATATCCATGACACAGTGAGAAGTTTGAGGAACAAGACCATGTCACCTTTATTTCTTTGTTCCATTTATTTGTGCTAATTGGATGAAAGTGTTACTGAACTAAGGTATGTTCAGTAGATACCTTGATTACCTACAAATTTGTTTGAATTCATGATAGTAAAGACAACTGAATTCTGAATTTTTACTTTGAAGAAGACTCAGTCCCCCAAATAACAATTTGATCTTTAAAAATGATTCTTCTAGTAAAACACATTTGATCATAATTGTTCAAGCTATTTTTTTTATCTTGGCCATTCATAGCCAAAAGTTATTGTAACTGGAAAACACCACATGAGATGTGAAATAGAGGACTAGAACTATCACTTGCTAATTATATAATCTAGGGCAAGACATGTAATTTTTGTCATCTGTAAAGTAGGTAGGACCATTATGTTACTACCCATAGAGTTTTGCAATGTCCTAAACATGGTTGTCAAAATCACTATTGTTCCTTCCCCACACAGTTGTTTTGTGAATCCATAATATTTTAAATGTAATATAAGTAGTAAATGCACCATTTCAATTGAGCTGTTGTAAATAGTTAGAGAAGGTTTGGAGGTTTGCTTGAAAGAGTTAAGTCTTTAGATTCAGGCAGGTTTTAAGTCCTGATTTCAACATCTTCAGCTGTATGTCTTCAGAGAAGTTATCTAAATGCTCTAGTCTCATTTCCATCACATGTATAAAAATACCTATGTTACTAGATTATGAAGTTTAAAAAAGCAGTTCATCTATTTTTATGTAGCCTTAGACCTGGTTTCCTTCTAACTCTCTTTCTTGACCATCTCCTCCTTCTGATCAATATCTCTTTTCCAACCTAATAAAGAGATCTAGGGAGTGTGTTTTCAGCAATTTTTATGAAAGACATTTATTAGGCCATAAAAAAACAATGTTAACATTTTTACTCACTTGTTGGGACATGAAGTTCTACAATTTCTTTTTATGGGTAAGCTTTGTTTTTCTTCTTTTTTTCCCCCTCTCCTGCACTCAAAGTCGGCCCAAATATGGTAACAGTAAATCATTCAAACTGGGTTAATACTTGCCATTATAGGTTTAGATGCCTCGCAGTTCCCTTGCTCATCTCTGAGACAGAGAGGGAATTAGCCAGACCTTCATTAGAATCATTGCTTGGCACATTAAAGCTTTGAGTACCTTGTAATGCGATCTCTATTTTTCTTACCTTTCAAATCTCTGGCTCCAAAGAAACCATAGCTTTGCTGGTTTTTGTGGAACAACCACAATGATGTTTTTCAACTTTGCTTAATTTTCCTTCCATCTGTTCTTTCCCCCAAAAGGCATCTGCCTGCCCTTCTCCCTTTATTGAATGCCAAGTACTGTAAGTTTGTTTCTTCCTTTCTTCAATCAGGTCAAAGTGCCTCCTCTGCTTGGAGCTTTGACCCGTCTTTATGGACTCATCCTCCTGGACTCAGGGCCATGATTCTCTCAGGAGTTCTGAAGGCATATGATTTCATTTATAGTCATGTGGTGAATGCTTACTTTTTAAAATCGGCTTTGAAAATATTCCATTTTAAGGTAAATTTCATAAAAAAGCTGGAATGTCTGAGGTTTCACTGCCCTAATCCTTTCTCTTTTATGTTTGCATGGCCAGTGGGAGGCTATATTAGACCCTATTTCATAACAATTCCTTTAAAAAAGCTATTTTATCTGCTCTATGCTCTCTGGACACCATGATCTTGAACATAAATATTGGTTGATCCCATATCAAGAGTAATTCCAAAGTATAGATATCTTGATTAATAGGAGTGGTGGGGTATAGCACAGTGGCTTCCCAACTCTAGGACATTTGATGCCAGTAGCACACAAAATGGCTGAAGGTGGTTCACAGCAGTCAATAACGTTGAACGCACACTGTGAAAGTTATTTCCTTTTCTGGCCTTTGTAATAATTATCAGGGATAATTAATATATATTTATATTAATCATCACAGACAATTAATATATATTTTAATTGTTACAAAAATAGGTAGCTGCCATTACAACCTGGACTATTAATGAGTTATAAAAATATGTAGCTGCCATTGCAACCTGGACTATTAATTACAACTTCAAAGAGCATAGGAAAAATTCTTTGGCAAGAGTCATTGAGGAAAGGCTATGTTAGGGTTACCATTTGAGTCTACGTGACTCACCTCTACTGTCAAGTGCTTTTTTCTGCACCATCTTCTTTTATCTCCAAAAGGTGCCTTTGGAGTGCTTTCTGTCTCAGAGTGGCACTGTCCATCACCCAGATTTGCACATCAGAAAGTTGAGGGACAGGTCCCCTTTCTCTCTCTCTCTCTTCACTTCTCTCCCTCTCTCCTTCCCCTATAATCCTAGGTGCAATCCATTATCAAGTTCTGTTTCATTAATCTTCAAAACTTTCTTTACACTGTCTCTACATTCACCACATGTCCTATATTATTTGGTCCCTGCTTTTTCCTCAACACTTATCTCAAACCATTTTCTCTTTATTCTTTCCCATCCATCCTTTGCACATGCTAATTTTCCTTACTGGGCAGCTCTAGTCCTTCCCAACCCTCCATCCCTGTTCCCTTCTAGGTTCTATTCATCCTGCAAAGCTCAGATCGATGGTTCCTTCCTCTGGGCAATCTTCCCTGACTCTTGTCCAAAACCTTCGCTTAGACCAAGTTTCTTGGTTTTACATTTTCTTTCCTACATAGGATTTATCTGTGGTTAACATTTTAAAAAATTATTTGTTAATTTTCTGTCTTCTTACCAGACATAGTCCATGAGAGAATAGTTTCTGTTTTTGCTTAGCATTTTGTCCCCAGTACCTAATCAGAGACTGACACATAGTAAGTGGTCAATAAATACTGTTTTTTAAATAAATAAGTGAATCAGTTCTCCTCACTAGCATTTACAGTATTGTGCAACCATCACCACTATTTAGTTCCAGAAAATTTTATCACCCCAAAAGGAAACTCCCTACCCATTAAGCAGTCACTCCCTATTCCCTCTCCCCTCAACCCCTGGCAATTTGCTTTCTGTCCCTATGGATTTGCTGACTCTGGATATTGCATACTAGTATAAATGGAATCACTACCACATTTTCTATTTCCTAATCTAGTCTTAACTTTGTCAATTCTTAACCCATCATTTAGCACAGTACATTGCATGTAGAAGGTATGGAATGAATGCTTATTAAAATAATTTTTTCTTTTACACTTATCATATTAAATATATATACAAAATATAGTTTTAGTTATGAGGGCAAGGATTTTTTTACATTTTCCTAGTAGGAAATTCAACTGAAGAAGTACATAGCATATAATGTATTGATTTTTGTTATTGTACTATATACCCAATTTACTTCCATAAATAGTTTGAAACTAAAAGACAATATGATTTTAAAAAATTAAGATATTAAAACAAAAATAGAATATCAAAAAGCATAAAGGCAAAGGGGAAACTTACACTAATAGATAATTGTCACAATTAAGAACATCCCTGAACTTTCTACAAACCAAAGGAAAAAAATCTATTATATAATCTTGATAAGAATCATATCTATTTTAAACAGTGAGTAATTTCCTTTGATGTTCTAAATGAAATGTATAATTTATGTATTTATTCTTAAATGTTTATAAGTAATGACCTTATATTAGATACAACTTTGTAGAATGGATATAAAGATAAAATGTTTTTAACCATATTTCCCAGGGGTTAAAATTAGTATCCTATATAATAAAAGCCTAATATGCTAAGTGTCCAGTTGTCCAGTTGTCGGTTCAACCAATCAAAGCATAATATGCTAATGATATGCTAAGGCCACTCAACCACTCGCTATGACATGCACTGACCACCAGGAGGCAGACACTCTGACTGGTAGGTTAGCTTGCTGCTGGGGTCCGGCTGATCAGGACTGAGCGTGACAGGCTGGACATGCCCTGCAGCCCTCTCGCGGTCCCTCCCCAGCTGTCCAGCCTCCCCGCATCCCTCCCTAGACCCAATTGTGCACCAGTGGGGTCCCTTGGCCTGGCCTGTGCCCTCTCACAATCTGAGACCCCTTGGGGGATGTTGGAGAGCCGGTTTTGGCCCGATCCCACATGCCAAGTCAAGGGTCCCCACTGGTGCACGAATTCGTGCACTGGGCCTCTAATGTCTTATATAAAGACACTTATAATGATGTATCCACTAGTACTCAAAAAAAAAAAAAAAGAAAAAAGACAAAAGACAAGCTTTAGAGCTCATGCATGAAACTGGTGGACCTATTTATTTACTCAGATATCAAATCCCCCGTTCTAAAGCTTGTCAGTCAGGCCACAATTCAAAGTAATTCCAGAGCAGCAAGTTTGCTGAGCCAAGCAATTTTGAAAATACCCACCTTCAATCACAGCAGTGGGTGTAGTTTGGAAATGGGTTTCTACAAAGGTTGGTTTGAACCATAGGTCAAGCAGAGTGACCCGTGATCATTTATATATAGGCATTATGATCATTTGTCATTATTTTGCACCACCTGGCAAAGATTGAGTCCAAAATAGCCCACCTGGTAGACATTATATTTTGATCAAAAATCAGATCACATAGACTGGTGCTTGATTGGAAAATTTACCCATGAGTCTGCAAAAGTGGAGTACAGTTAAAGCTATTTTCTATATTTGTAAAACACAAACTTTCCTTTTCTTTAGCTCGGCAGAAAGCAAACTTAATGGAAGGTTCTCGTGGGAAACTATCAGATTTGTTAAGCATTTGATGTTAGCTAAAAGCACTCTGAGTCAATTGAGAGGAGCCGAAACGGCCCAAATTAGAGTTTCTGGTGCACTTAGGAACAATTGCAAGGTTATTTTAGGGAAGCTGGTCTGTAAGGTTTCCTGATTTTTTTGTCAGCACATCACTCTGGCCTGGGGGTTAGATTAATTAAGGCCCTCCATGCACGCTCCCCCTCCCATCCTGAGAATGATGGTAAAGGTCATAGCCACTAAAACCACAGAGGCCTCAATGACATCCTATTTTTGTGTTAGAAATCCAAGAAGGTTTTTGCTAAAATAAACACCAAGAGATTTTAAATAAACTAAACTGATTATTAGCTGACATGCTTTTTTTTCCTCCCTTGAATATAATCCATTGAAATTTAATTCATATGTATCCATTCATTCAACAAGCATTTACTAAGCACCTACTAAGTGGCAGGCACTATATTTGGGAATAGAGATTCAATGATGAAGTCTGACAAGTTTAGGACACTTAGCAGCTTATTTCTTAGAGTAGTTATGCATGCATTTAGTTATTCAAAACATATTTGTTAAGCATCTACTATGTTCCAGGCACTGTTCAGTCAATTAGAATATATCACTCAGAACAAGTCTTGCATTCTAGTAGAGAGAATAATAAACATCATTAATAATTAAACTGTATTGGCCATTTATGGTAATAGATAGAGTATGTTAGGAGATAATAAATGCTATAGAATCAAGACAAACAACCATTGGGAGAACAATATTGATTAAGGGAGTCATGGTTGGGTTCATTGAAAAGGAGCCATTTGAGCAAAGAATTAAAGAGGCTGTGAGGAGTGGGCCATGCTGACAAGAAGTGAAGAATATTCCAGGCAGTAGAAATTGTCAATGAAAAGGCACTAAGACAATAGCAAGCCTGGTATACTTGAAGAACAGCAAGGAGGCCAGGGTGGTTGGAGTGGAGTGAGCAAGGTGAACAGTGGTAGGAAATGAAATTAGAAAGTAAGAAGGTGGCAGGAGACGGAAAAGGAAGGTGATAGATGATATAACGCTTTGTAAGCCACTGAAAGGACTAGGGCTTTCATTCTGCATGGAATGGAAGCCAGAGGAGGGTTTTGATCTGATTTATATTTTTAAAGGATGAGTCTAGCTCCCATGTTAGGAACAGACTTTAGAGACCACCAAGGATCAAAGCACCCAGAAGCATTAAGAAGCTAGTAGAGAAATCTTGGCCAGGGGCCAGGGTGGCTTGGACCAAATTGGTAGCAGTGAAAGTGGTGAGAAATAATCAGGTTCTGGAAATATTTTAAAGGTAAAGCCAACAAATTTCCTGATGGATTGAATGTGAGATGGGAAATAAAGACACATGACTTCATTCATCCAACCAATCTTTCATTTCTTGACTCATTCCTTCACTCACCTATTAATTTACTCAACAAAACGCAGCTGAACCCTTTCATGCCAGGCACTGACAACATAGAAAGGATGCAGACTCAGTCTCAGTTCTCAAGATGCTCAGTCTGATGAAGAAGACAAGCTTATAAACAAAATATGCTATCCTAGACATATGGAACCATACAGTGATTTAGGCACAGAGGACGAAATATTTGGGTTAGGTCTTAAAGGAAGAGTGGGAATTTGTCAGCTGATTAAAGCTGGGGAGGGCTTCCCAGGCAGAGGGTACAACAAAGAGGCAAGAGACAGTTTTGCAATTTGATAAACCAAAGGTAGTTTGGAGTGGCTTATATAGAAGGTGCAAAGGTGAGGATATTGATCACAAAGGCTGGTGAGGAATGAGCTCTTTCAAATGACATTAGACCTCAGGCTAATTGTGGTGGTCATTTTTCTTTTAGTGGTGAGAAGTTATAGTAGAGGTTTAAATAGTGGAATGACATGACCAAATTTGTGTTTTAGGAAAATCATAATTGAGTAGGACAAGTGAATTGGAAATGTTTGTAGAAAGTTATTGACAGCATAGAAGGGGGGATAGTAATTTTATGAAATCCAGTTTGTAAAAAATACACTCATAAAAATTTTTTCACTCTGTGTATTAGAGTTCTCCAGAGAAACAGAACCAATAGGATATATCCAGATGTCCTATTAGGATATACATATTCATATATATTCATATCTCTTCTTCTATATCTACATATCATAAGGAGATTTATTATAAAGAATTGATTCAGCCTGGCCAGTGTTGCTCAGTGGTTGAGCGTCAAACTATAAACCAGGAGGTTGTGGTTCAATTCCCGATCAGGGCACATGCACCTGTTATGGCTCGATCCCCAATGTGAGGTGTGCAGGAGGCAGCCGATCAATAATTCTCTCTCATTATTGATGTTTCTATCTCTCTCTCCCATACTATTATGCAGGCTCAGAAATCACATGACGTATTGTCTGCAAGTTGTAGAGATAGGGTGAGAACAATAAGTACTGATGATTAAAGTTTCAGGCTGAGAACAGGAAAAGACAGATGTTCTAGCTCGGCACTAGAGAGAGAGAGAGAGAGAGAGAGAGAGAATTCTTTTCTGTGTCCTTGTTCTATTTAGGTCCTCAAAGGATTGGATGATGCCCAAGCACATTGGAGAGGGCAATCTGCTCTATTTAATCTACCAATTCAAATGCTAATCCCATCTGGAAACACCCTCACAGACACACCCAGAAATAGTGTTTAAATAGCTGGGCACCCTGTGGCCCAGTCAACTTGACACATACAATTAATCATAAAATTCTGTTATTAACATAAATATCAATTAGCAAGAAGTAAATAAAGCTGCCTTCCTTTAAAAAACTGGGAATCTCCACTTTAATCCCAGCAGTGAGCCAAACTATTTTTGACATTTATGACATGCAAGGCTCCATTGTCAATTGACTCTGTAAGACATAACAGTAAGTAATGTGTTGCTCCCCTTCAATGCCAGGCAAGTCTAGACACAGGTTCTGGATGCTGAAAGGTGTGGGTAAAAGTCCCAGATCCTTCCCTTCTGAGTTGAGTGTACCTCCAAGTATGGTTCCAACCCCTTTATTTGACAAAATATAGGAGTCCCAGTTGAAACTTACCACATCAAAATCTCTGCATGCAGCCCCAGCAGGTTTGGCTCAGTGGATGGAGTGTCGGCCTGCAGACAGAAGAGTCCCAGGTTCAATTCCCATCAAGGGCACATGCCTGGGTTGTGGGCTCGGTCCAACATGCAGGAGGCAGCCAATCAATGATACCCTCTTGTCATTGATGTTTCCATCTCTCTCTTCCTCTCCTTTCCTCTCTGAAATAAAAAGTATATATATATTTTTAAAAATCTCTGCATGCAGAACCCTGAAAACTATTTATCAAGCCCTCCAGTTAATGGATACACATAGTAGAATAACTGTGCAATCTCAGGTAGTTTATCTTCTGAGCTCGTGGGTATGATGATGGTGTGCATCCCATAAGGTTGTAGAGAAAATTAAATGAGACAGTTTTTGGCATAATTTTGAACAGGGTGTGGAACTTAGTGGGCACTTGATGAATGATAATGACAATCAAGTAACTAAAATATAAGGCTGAATACCATTAGTATTGTACTGGTGCAACAGCAGTGACCAAAAAATATATAATTATGGAACTGAAGACAAAGAGTTAAGTTCTGAAATGAGGGGAAGTTGAGGAGGTATCATAGAAGATTCCAATCTTTCTTCTTGTTCCTCTTGCCTAATTCCATTTTCGCTCCAAACTTCCGGACTCTTTTCAAAAGAAAGCTTTAATCATGCAACCCTTTGTCCAACCTATCGATAGATAATCATCCTCCCCACTTTCTGTACTACAACGGACTTTTAACATGACAGCAAACCCAGGTCCTTTCTTCCAGCAACCACTTCATTCAGGCTGAGCAAAGCCAGCCTCTTCTGAGCCACCACAACCCCTTGCCATTGCATCACCCTGTACTGGGGATTGTGAGGAGTAGTGTCAGGATGGCTCTGCCCATGTCTGTCTCTCCTATACTGAGCTCAAGAAAAGGAAGTGATCCTATCCTTTCATCTTTACATCTCCAGACCTATCATACTTTGATTCAAGTTTTATTAAAGTCTAGGCACTCCTTAAATATCTGTTGACATGAACTGATATCAAACTTCATTATGGGCCTGACGATTACTTAGATTTAGGAATAGGAAGTGGCGTGAGATCTGAGATGGGTGGCAGGACATTCCATGCAGGCTATGGCAATGAACAAAGGCATGGGAGAGGAATGGGGTATATGTGGAGGAAGCAGTGCAGAAAGATAATGTCTAGTCATATGTGGTCAAAGTACAGTATGCATAATGAGGCAGACTATGAGATAAGGGTGGGTGGAGGTGACAGTTAAGAAGTTATACCCTACAGCCCTGGCCAGTGTGGCTCAGTAGGTTGGGCATCGTTTGGTGAACCAAAAGGCTGCTAATTTGGTTTCCAGTCAAGGCACATGCCCTGGTTATAGGCTCGATCCCTGATAGGGGCACGCAGGAGGCAGCTAATCAATGTTTCTCTCTCTCCCTCTCTAGAAAAAAAGAAAGAAGTTATGCCCTATAGACAATGATTATCTATTGATGGGTTGTACAAAGGGTGGCATGAGCAAAGCTTTCTTTCAAGAAGACTCTGGAGATTTGGAGCGAAAATGGAATTAGGCAGATGAGTTACAGACAAACTATTCAAGCAGAAATAAGAGCACCTGTTAAAGCTTGTCAACAGACATTAGATCTGGTAGAAATTAGCTGGCCCTTACTCAAAAGCTGTTTCAATAGCAATAAATGAAGACTGAGAACGTTTCTTGGAGCCTCATTTATTTTGTTCCATCAAGTTTTGCAATTATCACTGTTTATTATTCTCTTATAAAAACAGCCAGGTCAGGATGGATGAGACCATCAGATTTTTCTCATTCTGTTAAATAATGTGTGCCATGTAATCTTGAGACTATATCTGAGAAGCTGCAAATAACTCAGGTGTGTTTTCTTTTCTTATTCTTTTTTAAAACAACAAAGAAAATACTCTGCTTTTATTCATTAGAGAAAGCCCTGCTGCTATTAGTCTGTGTATACAATTTACTGAAGCTTGAAATTCAGCACTCAGGGAATTGTTTAAATTATCTTTGGGCATCACATCCTCCCCTGGTGTCTTGCCAAAGAAAAGAATTCAAGAAATATTTGTTGAAAGAATGGTTAATAATTTATTGCAACAACCCTTGCAATAGTTTCTGCTTAGATTTTGACTTCAGATCTTGTTTTCCACAGCTTCTAATTAACATGTTGGGGTACACCTTTTGCACCCTGTAGCTGCTTGTCCAGTATTGACCTTGAACCTGTTTTTTTATAGCTTTCTGTGCTGAGCCAGAAAGGAGGGGTCTGGCCCAGGCTCAAGCAGGACTACATGTGCAAGCAATGCACAGGAAGTGAGAATGGGTGTTAGGGCTGACAAGGCTGCTATTTGTGGTTGGTGTCAAGAAGACTATGTGAATGTACGGGAGCCATTGCTGGGTCAACATTCCTGTATTTGATAGAGCTGTCAGTATTTGATAGATCAAAGCAATAAAAATCAATAAGAATAGAGAATATGAGAACAAAATTAACAAGCTGATATTTATATATAGTGGATTCAACAATTTTAAAAGTTTATATTCTGTCCACAAGGAGCATTTAGAAAACATGGCAGAGGTCCCCTCTGGGGCACTGGGCCGGCCTGGGCTAGGGGCCACCAGTGGTTTGAAGGCCGGCTACACCCCCGATCCAGGTGGGGGTCCCCTCATGGTGATTGGTCATTTGGTCATTTCGGTCATGACGCCTCTTGGCCTTTTATTATTATGATAATATGTATAGCCAACTTTGTTAATGGTCAAGATTATAATCTTACATGTAACTGATGAAGGGCTTGTAGGCATAATAAATAAAGATAGGTAATCAATAGAAAAATAGGCAGGAGACTTGAAGAGGTACTTCACAAAAGAGGATATCCAAATGCTCCTCTCCTATGAAAAGTAATCAGTGAAATGCTAATTAGTATCTCAATGAAATTCCATCACATACCCATCAGTTTGACTAAAATTTAAAAAACTGATACTACCAAAATTTGCCCCAAGTTGTGAAATAAGTGGAACTCTCATACACTGTCTATGACTCCATAAATTAATGCATCTATTTTGAAAGCCTGGCATTACCTATTCAACCTGAATATAAATATATGATACTAGAGGCCTGGTGCATGAAATTTGTGCACAGGTAGGGTTTGTAGGCCAGCAATCAGGGCTAATCAGGGCCTTCCTTCCCCTGGCTGCCAGCTGCCGTCCAGGGCCTTCCTTCATTCTGTGCCATCCCCTGGTGGTCAGCACACATCATAGTGAGTGGTCAAACTCCTGGTTGGTTGAACTCCTGAGGGGACAATTTGCATATTAGCCTTTTATTATATAGGATGACCCATCAATTCCATTCCTAATCATATTAAATCTGAAATAAATAGGCGCTTTAAAATATCAGTGTGAGAATGTTTATAGAAACACTATGCATAATTGCCCCCAATAAAGAGTACAAGGGGTAAATAAATTGTGGCTTATATGCCTAGTGGGATTATTTGCTCAGTAATGGGCTAGGAAGCCAGGTAGTAAATACCTTCAGAAAGGAGGAAGGAGGAGTCCTTATACAGCCCAGTAATTCCACCAGGGCATGTGAGGACTTCTGGAGTAGAGATAACATTCTACTTTATAACTTGGGATGTACTAACATGGATATGTTCAGCTCATGATGATTAGTTGAGCATTACACTTAAGTTCATGTACCTTCACACATATTTTATGCTCAGATCAAAAATTAGAGATGAAAGGATGGCAGATCAGCACCAATACCTTTTATTTCTATCGAACTGAGTTTTGTTTACTGCCAACCTCTGTCCTTCTAGATCATATAATAAGGCACAAAAGTAATTCTCTTCAGAAAACCTCTTATCAGTATCAGTTTCTGACATGAGTCTGGTTACTTGGAACAACCTTTCTGATAAAGACAACTCAGAAGTTGAATTAAATATGAATAAATGTATTTTTAATGCATTTTTGATACTTCTACACTGATGTAGAATTGAATTGCTTATAGCAGACAAATGCTTTTACTAATAATAATTTTAAAAGCTAAATAAATACAAAAACTGGCTCTTAAAAAGGCATCAGAAAACCACTGAAGAAATAAGGACTTGGGGGGGCCGGGGCTCAAAATTATGGAAAGGGAAAACCACAGAGAGTTGGGATGATATTATGCATTTGCTTCTTCTTCTTTTTTTTTCCTGGGATATTCCCCAATTCTGGTTTAAGAATAGAGGCTGAGAATATGAGTAAACTATCAAAGGACTATACCCTCAGTGGAAGGGAAAATGAAAAGTAGATACACTTCCTAGTAAAGGAGAGCAAGGAAACTTGTTTACTGATTTAATTCATAAACCTAAGAAGATAAGAAAGTCTTTCCAGAGCATACTAATAAAGTCAATCTTCACATGGATTTTTCAGTCCAAATTTTTGCTACTCTGCAGTACAAAGCACCTCATGTAGATAATTTAATTTGAGTTTATTCTGTAGAGAACTAAAACAAATTAACAGAACCATATGCAAATCCTCTCAGAAAATGTAAAGCTTCAATCCATGCCACTAAGTACTCCCCCAGATAAAGTTTTAAGGAAAACTTTCTCCAAGAAAAATATAAGGAAAACAAAAAGGAAACAAAGTACTAAGGATGAAAGTAAACATTAAAAAACAATTAGAAAAATCGGAGCTATAACAATTTTGTTGCTACCTAAAATGGATTCTTGTAGTCCCAGCAAAAGGGAAATTTCCAACCGCACACACGCACACACGTGGGAGAAGTTCAAGCGTAGTGGCAAGATTTATTGGGGTGAAAAAAAATAATACGCCCTGGGGATCTAGTAGCAATTGCTTCTCTCCTCCCAGTGATCCCTGTTTAATCCTATGTTTCCTTGGTTTTGCGCACAAGCAGGTTACCTTTGAAATTATCCAACCTGGTCCTTATTCTTCCTGGGCTTGTGCTACCCCCTGAAATCAATCTCTTTTCTGGATTTTCTGGGGCCTGGCCCCCTCATCCAATCCAATCCTCTTTCTAGGCTAGACTCCTCCTCTTTATGATTGACATTTTGGCTCCTACTGTGCATGCCCCAAAGTTCCTCCCTGCAATATCTTTGCTTTTACTGCGCATGCTTAAGCAAAGGAATTTTCCCCTCAGGTAGCCCAGTAGAAGGGCCTGTCCAGGGAAGTTTGGATATCCATCCTTCCTACCTGCCAGGGGATTAAGTCCCTTTGAGCAGATGATGTGGCTGTCTGTCCCCTGGTGTCTGAGAAGCTGTAGCTTCCAGGCTTAAACCTGATTAAGTGGAACTTCCAGACTCAATCAGGCTTAGGCAATTTAGCTCCTTTTCTCTTTTGTTTTATCTATCTAGCTGCCTGCCTGTGGTAATAATTCCATATACAGTGTTGGAATTATTCAATCTATATATATAAAAGCCTAAGCGACTTTTATGACCAGTCGACTGAACAATGGGTTGACAGGTCGATATGATGTGCACTGACCACCAGGGGGCAGACTCGGGTTGACAGGTCGATATGATGTGCACTGACCCACCAGGGGGCAGACTCTCAATGCAGGAGCTGTCCCCTGGTGGTCAGTGCACTCCCACAGCCAACCTTTTGCAGCTGGCCAACCTCCCGCGGTCCCTGCCCCTGGCCGGCCTGATTGGCCCCGATTGGGACTGGGCAAGATAGCCTGATCACCAGCCAGGCTGAGGGACCCCACCCATGCACAAATTCATGCACCGGGACTCTAGTGTTTATATAAAATAAGAATGCTTAATATTTTTTCAAAAATTTTAAAGATGCTTAAATATGAGCAAGGGATAAGAAACTTGGGGCAGTGAGGGGGGGTGGGGTTGAGAACGACCAAGCATATTTGGAAAAGTACCAAAAATAATTTATAGAAATGGAAAATGTAATTACTAAAATTAAACCTTTAATGAATGGTTAAAAGTCAGGTTATATGAAATTGAGTAAATAATTACTGGATGAGATGATAAAACCAAGAACATTACCCAAAATATGACCCAGTGAGACAAAATAAGAAGAAGAAAAAGAAAAAATATGAAAAAGAGATTAAAATACATAGAAGGTATAGAAGAAGAAAATGAAAAAGAGATTAAAATACATAGAAGGTATATGGAAAGGTCTAACATAGATGATCAGAGTTCTAGAGAGAAATAATAGAAAGAAAAGAAACAATATTCAATTATTTAATGGCAGGGCATTTTTCAGAACTGTGGAAATATACTTATATAGTATAAGTATTACTTATGATAGAAGTTGTGATTTTTTTGTATACATTTTGCTATAACCTAATAAAGTAAAACGTGACTTTTCCTTACAACTTATCAATGTACTTCAGTGGTATATATCTTCGACAAATTCTTTCACATAAGAAGGCATGTGCAATACTGTTCATGGGGGTGCTGTCCACAATAATATGTATAGTATACTCATTCATACAATGGAATACCATACAAAAGTAAAAATAGATCAACACTGGTTAATTTTGAAAACATAAAAAGGCAACTAAAAAGAAAATATATCATATTATTTCATTTCTTCTTTTTTTTTTTTAATTCTCACCCGAGGATATTTCTCCATTGATTTTTAGAGAGAGTGGAAGGGAGGAGGATAGACAGAGAGAGAGAAACATTGATGTGAGAGAGGCACATCAATTGGTTGCCTCCTGCACGTGCCCTGACCAGGGCCGGGATTCAAGCCTGCAACCAAGGTACATGCCCTTGACTGGAATCGAACCTGGAACCCCCTTCAGTCTGCAGTCAGATGCTTTATACACTGAGCCAAACCCACTAGGGCAAATTTCTTATTGTTATTTATTTATTGTTGACACTATTACAGATTTACCCTCCTTTTATTCACCTCCACCCAGCCCCCACACCCCCCTCCCTCTGGCCATCACCACACTGTGGTCTGTGTCCATGTGCTATGCATATATTTCCTTAAAATGCAAAACAATAATCTTTTTTTAAATTATTGATTTCAGAGAGGAAAGTAGAGGGAGAGAGAAATGGAAACATCAATGATGAGATAGAATCATTGATCGGCTGCCTCCGTCATGCCCCCTACTGGAGATCAAACTCTGTACCCTTTCTTCCCCAGGCTGACACTCTATCCACTGAGCCAAACCAGCCAGGGCAAAACAGTAATCTTTGTAGTTATCTATTTATAAGATGGCCTCACACACAGAGAACACCAATGTGAATTATTAGTACATGTCCACCCAATCTTTGTTCCATAAACATATCTGCACATTCACTACACACCATACCCACACACATATATTTTTATAACCTGCTTGTTTCACTTACAATAAATTATAAACAGTTTCTTATGTAAAAAAAAATATGAATGATATTATTGGCCACATAGAATTCTAGCAGATTAATGTACCATACTTAACCAATCCTTTACTATTGAACCTTTAATTAATTCAAACATTTTTCATAATAAATAATATTGCAGTAACGCATAGCCTTACACATAATTTTTTGTTATATCACTGTTTGTTTCAGTAGAATAAATTTCTCTTTGTAGAATGGCTTCTTACAAGGTCATGGCACTGTACCAGTACACTGCCACCAGTGATATGAGAGTAATCAGGACCCTAGTAGCCTTTGTAGATTCTAATGTTCTATTTAATTTTTATCACTTTGATAGGTAAAAAATATCACTAAGGTTTTCTAATGTACTCTCATTTCTAATGTTTGGAACTTTTCATATATGTATGGATCTTTTTTATTTATTCTTTTATAAACAGCTTGTACACTTAAATTGGCATATAACTTGCATATTTATCTTGTCTATTTTTCTTTTCGATAGACCGCTTTTCAAAATAATTTGTCAATCTATGTGTGTGAGTATCTGCATTTGCAGAACTATTGTGAAATAGGCTATTTTTTCCAGCATTGCGTTTGGCCAAGCCTCCATGCCAAGGAAACCATGGAATTGTCCCTGGTCTTGGTCTTAGTGCTGCTGCTTGCCATGCCCTTCTCAGTGCTTGCTGAGCTATTCCAAACACCAGGAAGAACTTCTTTCTCATGCTATGGGACAGAGGTTGGCAAACTGCAAAAGGTGGGCTAAATCTTGCCTGTCACCTATATTTTGTATGACCTCAGAGAACATTTTAAATGGTTGGAACATAATTTTTAATTGACATTAACATTATATGAAATTCAAATCTCAATATCCATAATAAAATTGTATTGGAACACAGCTTTACTCATTCATTTACAGATCTTTTCTGGCAGCTTTCATGCTACAACGGCAGAGGTGAGACGTTGCTAGAGACCACATGGTCAGCAAAGCCTGAAATATTTACTAGCTGGCCCTTTATAGAAGTTTGCTGGTCCTTGCTATAGATTTGTAGTTTTAAAAGGGATAACAGTAACACATTTTATCTCTAATATGTTTCTTCCCCACTGTTAGCTTTCACCTATGTTAGGGTTATTAATGGGATTTTGCCAGAATCTTACTTATTGCTATAATGCTGGACATTTTTATCAGGAAGGAGAGAATTGAGCCATACCTTCCTTTAATCCACCTCCAAAAATCCCTTGAGGTATCAAGAATATGAATGGCATTCTTCTTTATTTGGGCTTTACTGTACATTCTACCTATTTTAAAAAATTCCTTTGACCATTTTAATAGTGATTTGGAGGTAAGGAGAAATAGATCTTTACTCAAATTACCTTCGTAATCTAACTCATGGCTATTTGTATTGTAATTTAAATAACAATCCAATGATAATCACTATTGTTTGAGAATGTGCTTGGAAATGGAAACAATTTGGGAAGTAATGATCTAAAGTTTAATGCTCTAATGACTATTGATGGTTGCCATTCTGGCAGGTGTGAGGTGGTACCTCATTGTCATTGTAATTTGCATCTCTCTGATGATTAATGATGTTGAAAGAATATATGTGCCCCTATGTTCATAGCATTGTGATTTATAATAGCTAAGATCTGGAAATAGCCCAAGTGCCCAACAGTAGATGAGTGGATAAAAAAACCTGTGGTATTTTACACAATGGAATACTATGCAGTTGTAAAAAAAAATAAAAATAAAAAAAATTAAAAAAAATTAAAAAAAGGAGAAGACGGATCTATTACCCTTTGAGACAACATGGAGGGACCTGGAATAAAAAAATCTGTGGTATTTTACACAATGGAATACTATGCAGTTGTGAAAAAAGAAGGATCTATTACCCTTTGAGACAACATGGAGGGACCTGGAGAGTATTATGTTAAGTGAAATAAGCCAGCCAGAGAAAGACAAATATTACATGATCTCATTTATATGTAGAATCTAATGAATAAAATAAACTGACAAAATAGATCCAGAGACATGGAAGCATGGAACAGATGGGTGATTTTCAGAGGGAAGCAGGCAGGAAGAGACTAATCAAAGAACTTATATGCATATATGCATTGCCCATGGACACAGACAATAGGGTAGTGAAGGCTGGGGCATGGTGGAAACAGGGGAAAGAGAGCAATGGGGATAAAAAGAGGAGGAGGAACATCTGTAATACTCTCAACAATAAAGATTAAAAAAATAAAGTTTCAGTGAAAGAGAAATATAGTTGGTACCTGATTCTTTCCCCAAGTTTATCTCACTAATATTTTGCAAGGGAGAAAAAAAAACATTTTTTAATCATTGGCTAGCAATTGTTTTTATGTAATTTTTAAATCTAATAATTAGCCCGAGGAGTAGGAAATATATACTATATCCTTAATCTGTGGCACTGACTTCCTCACTGTTTAGTAAAGTGCAAGTCCCATAGATGTAATTGGTATAAACAGAACAGGTCAAGGATCATGCTGTACTGATGTTACATGGCTTCCCAATCTGTAAGAAACACTAAAACATCAATAAGGAAAAAATGAGATTGAGAAAATGTTACCTACAAGAGTTCCTCTCAAAGAAAATACTAAATGTGGCTAAGAGGAATAACCTGAGTCATTCTTGAGTAAGAAAACAGGATTACTAAACTCCCCCCTCAGGATGGTGGGTCCAGTTGGCAGCATGACTATTGTTTTTGTTAAAGGAGTTCTGTGAATGGATAGCTGTGATTCTCCTTCTCACCTTTCTCTCTTGAACTTTAAAGAGATGTCCTTAAAATAGACATTGATATCCATTTAAATGGGCACCAACTTTTCAGCCTTCGGGTTACCCACATATCATTCCAGTCCCAGTGCGGGGAAATCTCCACACAGATCTATTGAAATACTTATCCTTGGGTTTTACCATTGGGGAAAGGGGCTCCATGTGGTATTGTGTAGGCATAGGATCATAGCACAAAATATTTTTTTAAAAAGACATTGTTCTCATGGGATATTTAATGGTGTTACATGAGGAGAATCATGCCATGGCCCAATGGGAAATCAATTTTCATTTTTATCCATTTCTACAAAATCAATATCTTTAATAGCAAGGAGATCATTAGCAGGAAGGAAGAGTAAGCCAGACAGATACACATTTAGAGAGACAGACAAAAAAATGGATTCTGGAGTTAATGTGTAAATCATGCAGCCAACATTTTATGAAGCACGTTGAAGAGAAATTAAAGACTGTGTTTAGAAACCCATACAAAAGAGGATCCATATTGAACAAGGGATATCTGTTTTTTTTAGTCACATTGGTTAATGGTAAACAATTAAGCAGGAGGAAAAACAGAAATTGATTTCAGAATTCCACTGAAAAGAAACAGATCTAGAGGAAAAGAATGAGAGAGATTTAGAGAACACTATCTTCAGCTTGAGTTATTAATGGTGTATATTTTTAAAGGTCTCAGTCAAGTTTGCTCAGTTATTTCTAAGAAGTATTTCATCATCCTCATTATATCCCAACCTAAAAGATTTTGTTCAAACCAACTTAAATGTGAATTAAAGGGTATTCCTTAAATAGAATTTGGTACATCAAGAGCCTAGCTTTTAGATTGTAGGTAATGGAATATTAGATTCTTTGTAAGAATCTAGTCTTAATGTGATTTCTGGCTGGCTGTGCTACATATTTTACTATGGTACTACTGAGATTTACACGATGGGGTAAAGGTAGTTTACATTTGTGACTACAGTTTATTCTTGTATTATTTTGTTAATTATATTTTTTTCCATATGAACAACTGTAAATTTACTTTTGCCCCACCCTATATTATAATATGTTCAGTGTTATTACTATATACTTAGGAGGAAAAACAGATTTAAAAAATTATTTTTGTCTTATGACTTACACTTTGGCTGAACTTAATTTTTCATATACTCTTCTACCTGCCTCCACCTTTTGCTCCAAAATCAAGTTCCAACTTCCCACAGGTTCCCATGAGCTAGCACCTTCGTGAGCAACAACATCTTTACATAAACCAACTGCACTGTGAAATGTGGATCCTCCTGATTGTGAAACCAGACAATCAATGGGTCAGGGCTCCCTGTTATTATTTGAGCCAATTCAGCAAAGACAGGGTTGAATCACATATGAGCATTTATTCCAATACTGTTGACAGTATGGGGAGCAGCAGGTCATCCACAAAAATCTGCTCTGCACCCCACCATATGCCAGCTGCTTATATTGGGTAGAAGGACAAAGATTACATGGGGGAGTAGGAATTACAGACATGGGAAAGTAGGCTCAGGATAATCATTACAGGTGGCCTGGGGCGGGTGGGGAGGGGGAAGAGGGCAGGTGCCTCCAGGCACCCCAGGACCAGATTACAGGTAATAGGGGCTCGGGGTTGTAAAGAGTAGGTGCCTCCTAGGCTAGATTGTTTCAGCCAGGAGGTTGTAAATATTTCCATAATGATAGGTAGTTCTCAGGACAGGAGGATGGACTGCATTTGGATATTAGCTCCCATGTCCCAGGGCGTACAACTCCAAGCCAGGTTAGAATGCACTTTCTCTAACCAGAAGAGAACAATCATGGTTAACAGAGCATGATTAATATTTCTTATAATTATAATTAGTTTCCAATATTCTATTTCTGCCCCTAACAATTGCATGCATCTGGATCTTATTTTGCATCTGTAAAACGTTCTGACTTGCTGACATTTGGAGTGCTTATCATGACATCATGAAGACCAAACTCCATGAAGACTCCAGATTCTGGTATCTCCAAGTTGTGGAACCTTGGGAAAGTTATTTGACATCTTGAACCTTCATTTCCCCATCTGAAAAGTACCTAGCTCAAAGGATGGGTGTGTGGATTAAATAAGATCTGTGTGTGACACCGACCACAGTGCCCACATAATAGCTGCTCTCTTTATTCTAATTCACTCTCTAACAAGACTGGTTCTTCAAATCCCTGAAACTGGAATCCTGGCATGAAAGAATGAATTGTCTGACAAGCTCAAGTTCCTTCTGACTTTTAGTACTACCTGCCTCCTGAAGGCCCACGTGGAGTCCTCAGAATTTACTCAAATGAAAAAGTATTATTTACTATGGAGGAGTAACAGGAAAAAGTTGATCATACATTTTTTTCCTTTCTTCTACCCTGTGGTCTCCAAAATAGAGGCTAGCTCAAAGGATGGGCGTGTGGATTAAACAAGATCTATCTGTTCTTTTCTTTATCCCTAGCAAGTGGCTACTGCACATTAGTAAATATTTGCTGAAGAGTAAATGCCCTTTTCACCTTAATCAGTGGGAGTTCCATGACTATTGATACTAACTTACATCCTCTATGGCCCTCTAAATATTGACCATCACATCACTGACCATCATCTCAAACATTAGCCCTAGAGGCTGGTCACTTTTCCAAAATTCACCCAAGTCTTTCTGTCCCAAGTTCTACCTTCTTTCTTCTTCTCACCAACTCCATGTTGCTAGGACCCTAGTATATCTTTAAATTGAGTTTATTTTAATGGCAGCTCTTATGATCTTCCCCATCCTCTACTATGTACTAGAAGTATTTCTGTATGTATTTTAACCACATATTAGGTAGAAACATTCTTGAGATTATAAGTGGGCCCTCATTTAAAGCAGTTTTTTTCAATAAATAATGACTGGATTTTGATATTTTGGCTTGGGGCTTTGCCAGAGATATTAGTCTCCCAGAAGTCATCAATAGATTAGCTCTAAAGTTAGAATTAATTAGTGAGATTTTGGCCATATGTAGAAAGATGGGAAAGAAGAAAAGTTTTAAGGAAAAATTCATAAGCAAAAGAGAAGTATTTTCACAGGATATTAAATAAGGAAAAAGGAATCAGACTTTTAAGGTCAAATAAAACAGTGGGTTAAACAAAATTAAATGATTTTTTTATTATAGGACACCTCAAACCCTATCAAATTTCAGATCTTATGCTGTCATAGATTGTGAAATATACAAAGCTTCCTAACATAATTTGGTCATGAAAGCTCTCTATTTCCTTGGAGAATCTAAAGGTATCAGTGGACAATGCTGCTCTGTGTATCTAGCCTGCTCATCCTGGCTTCCTGAGGAAAGGGTTTGAAAAGATTAATCAATGTCTTCTGAAAAAAAATCTTACAATATCGCCCTTGACCCTGTGTCTCAATTTACCAAGTGATCTTTGTAGCTAACTGAACTTTAGTGCCACTGCTGTCATTATTTCTCCTTCAAGTTATCTGGGTCAAATCCCTGTCCTAGCTTCAAGGTCTAATTATATGGAAACAAACAATATTATTAAAGACAACATAGCCACCATTATTTCCTTACTTCATCAATGTGCTTCTTAGTTTTGACTTCCAACTTACAATAAACTTCTAGGATATTACCTGAAGGACCCTGAGATGTTTTCTCCATTCCTATTCATCTGTTCAACAGGTACTTATTTAAGGTGTACTATATGCCAAGCACTATGTAGATTTTTGAGATACATCAATGAATAATGAGTAACCACTTTCGAAGCATGATTGTATGCAGAGTTGTTTTAAATGTGCCACCTCTCGCTCCGCAGTGTGAAAAAATCCTAATCATTTACTGCCTCAGAGCTTCGGTGTTTCCCATCTGATAACCAGAATGAAGAAAAACAGAGTAAAGGCATTCCCTCACTTTTTGCAATTCACTCACACTACTTCACTTTTATGAAAGACATACATTTAGTACCTGTTTTTTCTAATGGGCAGAAATCTGGTGAAAAGAGAAAATGTGGCATTTGTTTTGCAGTGGACCTGTTAGAGGGACAGCACGCACTCGGAGCCGCCAGAGTGGCCCTGCCCATCTCATGCCGCAGAAGGGACACTCAGCATCTGAGCATCAACCCGCCATCGCTTTGAATCGTGTCTGTGAGCATCAGTGCTTCCTGGCTGTGTCTTCTGTGCATCCTTTAGTAAGATATGTCCTCAGGTATCAGAGAAGCTGAAGAGAGTTCATAAGGGTGCTATGCTTATCCAAAAACTGGGCATAATTAAGTGTGGTTGGGATGATCTAGTAGATTATTTTGGGGGTCTGGGAATGCTAAAAAGTTTTCCATATAAATGAAGGGCTTCTTCATTTTACACCCTCTCAGTTCACCTAAGGTTTCATAGGAACCTTGGGATAAACCTGTATTTGAAGGTGCTTAAAAATGATAATAAATAGGAAAATTATAGGAGCCTAGATCTTGTAGGTTGGTTGATCAGGCGATCAGGAAGCAGCATTTTCATTTGTGGGTCTGGTATTTTGCATGCTGTTTTTGCACAGTTGAAGGAAAGGGAGAGGGACCCAGAAGTGGACTTTCAGGCAAGTGTCCCTGCAAAAGACGAGCGAAGGAGGAAGCAGGTGTCTAGTTTCCCATGTAGGTGGCCCACTCATTGGCCTCAGGCTGTTACCAGCCACGAGGCTGAAGCTAAATGCTTTGTCAGTGTCTGCCCCTCATATGAGAACTGCCATGCTCACCGCAGTGCCCACAGGCTTTGCTGGAAGGCTTTTGGGTTTCAGTGGAAAGAAAGTGCTGTGCCAAACCAAGTCTAGCCCAGCAGATGCTGATCCCTCTCCTCCACGTGCGGTGTCTGTCTAAACCTGGGAGCTCCGCTTTGCAGTCTGGAGGCTCCTCTTGTCCTGAAAGCCTAACCTTCAATTTGAAAATGTTCTCAAAGCGTTCCTCAACGTGAAAATATTTGTTCAAATCCTCAGAATGCAATAAGAAAATACCCTTCTAGCAAAAGCAATGACTTAGCATTTTGGGATTGGCACAAAAGTAGGAAAACGTCGCACAGGGACTCACAGCCTTTCTGGTTATTGGCTGGGTCTTGCTTCCAAGGATTAAATCTCATTATGAACTTGGCTTACCTTCTCTCTTGATGGTTCTGGATAGTATTCCCAGGATCTCATATGTTCATGTGTCCTAATTTACTTGGAGAATCTTAGAGATACAATATTATACCGCAGAGACTAACTTCCACAACCTCTTCTGTTTGAGAAGGGGAAACTGAGGTTCCGAGGAGTTTTTATGATTTATCTCCAAGGCTAAATAATGAGTTAGTGCCAGAGCTGATAATAAAACTCTGACTCTTTCAATGACCCCATATTGCCTTCTTTTCTCAGAAATTAATTTTCTATTACTCTTTTTAGTCCCCGGTCACATGATAAAGTTTGCATTAATGTTAATAACATTGCTTGGAGCAAACACCAGAGAAAGTATTCTCCAGTATGTACTCTTTAGGGAAATATAATACATGACTGAGAAACTAGGTGGTCTGAAAGAGGAATTGCAAATGACGATACTTGTTCCAAGTTCTCAGGCTTCCAGAGTTATAGGGGCCAGCTTGCTTAACCTCTCTGTTCCCATATTTGCAAAATAAAGACGATCTGTTTCCATTTTGTGGTTTCTCTGTGAAATATTTGAAATCAGTGATGGGGTGAGTGGTGCTTGGGTCAACAGAGGAGTGTCTTCCTGCTGTTTTGCTTTTATTATCTGTAATTGTGCTACAAACTTCCAGACCCTTCCCCACATTAAAATTTCACTCTCCTCCCTTCCTTGTGGTTAGATCCACTCCAGCCTATACAAAATGAAGAACCTATCTTATAATATTTCCTAACAAGGTCCCTGCATTGTGCAATATTTTGTATACTTAATCCAGTCATTCAACAAATACTTGTGTACTGGAACATTGTGTTTGTGCTGAGGTCACAATGATTTCTTAATATTCATTCAACAAAAACTGCATTTAGTCAGTGTCTACTCCATAGCAACTCCTGTGCTGGGTGTGGAGAATACAATGTTAAGTAAGATTAAAACTTGACCTTGAGGACCATATCTCCAAATAACACTAAAACTAAATTTATGTTAAACATTATATTTCATATTTTCCTACTAAAACCATGTAAATATTAATGTTTCCACTGAGTATACAAGCACAAGATGCCATATTTCCAAAATGAAGATAAGGAAGCCATGATATTAGCCTGGATGGTGCTGTCCTCTTTCTCTTTCCGTATTACTACATGCTGTTGGACATGCATGGACCTCATTTCTACTGTCTTTAGATGCAAATGAGGAACCACTGCTTCTATCAAGCCAGGACTTAAACCTCGTTGCTAGCCCTACAGTCAGAGATTTAGTGATACCATTACTACTTTATCTACATTAGCTATAATTGCTAGTTCACCCTCTTTAGTGACCTCTGAAACATCCCACTAGCTTGGATGAACATAGTATCTGTTACCATGGCCTATGGATACCATGTTCTACCTGGCAAGGGAGGTCCCTTTTAACTTCCTCCATGCTCTTTGCAGTTAATGAGGCTGTGCAGAACTGGATTCTAGGCTATGATGTAGCCTACAAAGGCAAAGGAATGTGGATATGGGGGATGGTATCATAAGAATGTACTTCAGGAACATCAACTGACAGTTCCCTTTAAGATTCAGAAGTTTTTCTTCCCCATGGAAACATTAAGCTGAGCAATGATAGGACAGGAAGAATTTGAAAGAAGATATAGGTGACTACATCTGGTGTTGTGCATCTCATAATTGTGCATTAAGAAACTTCTAATCCTATAGACTTGCTTTTAATAGAAACCAGATACTTTTGAGGTTTTTATCTCCCATGACATCTCCCAGCATCTTAAGAAAATCTGTTACATAACAAGAAAAAGTGAGGCACTGGAGTCGAGCAATGGGACTGGTGTCAGCAACAGTAAAATGTTAAGGCTTAGAAGTCTGGATTTTTCAAAACCTAGGGGGGGTATTTATGAAGGCATTAGAGGGATAAAAGCAGGAGACAAGAACATTCAGAACGAGTGTGTGGAAATGTCTTCAAAGCCAGATTGTGCAATAATACAGAGCCAGAGATCACATAGTCGCAAGAACCTAAGCCTCACTGTTTTGTTAAGGGAGTGAGATTCCCTGGGCAGAGACACCACAGGGCAGCTATGTTGTTGGTCATTGTTGTTTTCCAGGCTATGTGAATGTGACCCTAGGTCCAAAGCAATTGCTTTACTTTGAGTGAAGCTTAGACACATCCTCATAGAACAAAAGTCAAACAAACAACCATGACTCTAATTTTTAGTTTTGTTTCTCCTAGAAGCACACCCTGAGACAGGGACTCAAGTACAGAATGTTTATTTGGGCCAAGCAGACAATAATGGTAGGTAAATGGGAAGAGTAACAGAGGAGGAAAGGTATATTTTTTTAAAAATATATTTTATTGATTTTTTGCAGAGAGGAAGGGAGAGGAAGAGAGATAGTTAGAAACATCGATTTAGCTGCCTCCTGTACAACCCCTACTGGGGATGTGCCTGCAACCAAGGTACATGCCCTTGACTGGAATCGAACCTGGGACCGTTCAGTCCACAGGCCGATGCTCTATCCACTGAGCCAAACTGGTCAGGGCCGGAAAGGTGTATTATTAAGTCAGCTACCCCAACAAGGACATGAAGCTTCATTCCCTGGGACTTCCAGCCTGGTATGCTGGACAGGGTGGTCTTCTGTGCTTCTAGAAAGGAAGGGATGCAGAACTGGCATGCACAACCTGGGAGTCTGCCAAGGAGTGCCAAATGATATAAGGAATGTGTGTGGGGGGAGCAGGGGCACTGGCAGCATCTTCTGTACTTTCAGCCAAGAGCTCTAGAGGGCTAGTTTAGTGCCCGCAGTGAAAGGGAGGGTTTTCTCTGAGGTCATAATTCAGCATCCAGGACAGACCCTAATTCCCTTCTCAGACAGATTCAGGTCCTTAAGTCAATGAACTCTTCCCTTCAGACTCAAAAACCAATAATTATAAACATGAACAGGCACACATCAAAAACATCGTGGGTTTGGCTCCATACCACTGCAATAAAACGAGCACCACAATACAGAGAGCACCACAATGCAGCAAGTATTGCAACAGAGCGAGTCATAATCCTTTTGCTGGTTGAGAGTCTTGCCTTCAATTTGTTAAAAGATATAACAACTTTAAAGGACAATAAAGCAAGGTATGCCTGTATGAGGGAAGTTAATACATTAGGACTGTCAAGATTTCTCTTGCAGACTTAGGGACTTCTACCCCAGAGTTTGGGCTGATCTGATAACCCACAGCATAATACAACATAGTAGACAGAGTAGACTTTCTATTCAGATAAACTTGGGAGGCATGTCAATGTATCAACTGCCTCACCCCACACCCAGTGGGGGTTAGAGTTGGTAATTTCATTCCTGATACTAATTCCATAAATGAGTCTGGCTCTCTGAGCCTTAATTTACTAACCTGTCAAGTTATATTACAGAGTTCTTGGGAGAATTCTGAACGTCTGCATCTGTGAAGTATCTACTATGGCTTGTGACACCTTGTACAAAGGCCACAAGTGTAAATCAAAGAACTAAAGTCCCCCTCACCCTAGAGCCCCTTGGATATCTGACAGGTACTGAACCCTATCCTGTTTTGGTCTCTATACACACTGTGCTTATACAAACCACCCTACACAAACTTTACTGACCCAGGCTGGTCTGAACCAAAGCACAGCCTAAAACACTCTGAGATCACGCAGGGAGCTTCTCTCGTGGCCTCTGACAGAGCTCACAGGAAATTGCTTCAAAAGCAACATCCTGTAAAGGAAAAAGGAAAATAGCTTTGGATCTGGACAAACCTGGTTTTGTTACTTCCTAGTCTACTATTCAAGAAATGTTTATTTATACATAGGTATATTTTATCCAAGTCACTAAATTAAGTGCTGCATGACCTCAGGAAAATCCAGGAAATTTTGCCAGCGACAAGACATTTGGGATGCAGAGGAGCAAACACAGGGCCTGTCCCTTTTTGGGATACAGGAAAGGTTGTCCTCCCCCAATGCCTGAGCTAAGCCGAGCTATCCAAGAGACTGGCCAAAAGGGGTGCAGGAAGGCATGATCTCCCTCAAAGGATTTGCAGAGTTGGGGAAAAAACACGCCTGTGGTCACCCTGAAATCACATCTGCCTGGGATTTAAAGCAGCAGAAATACCAATTCTAAACCCCACTGGGTGAGGAGTGAGGCAGTTGATACATCGATATGCCTGCCTTCCATTGATTCCTGAAGAATGTCTCCAGGCTTTTCAAAGGCAATATATCTGACATCTGCAGTTCAATGGATGGGAACTACCAAGAGTTGGGATGTGGGCAGAATGGTGCCCAGGAATAATAGTTTTATACTGGCCTCAATCAGGGCAGCCTGTGCCTGAGCCAAGCCCAGCTATCCAAGAGACTGGCCAAAAGGGGTGCAGGAAGGCATGATCTCCCTCAAAGGATTTGCAGAGTTGGAAAAACACACACGCCTGTGGTCACCCTGAAATCACAGCTGTCTGAGATTTAAAACAGCAGAAATACCAGTTCTAAACCCCACTGAGTGAGGGGTGAGGCAGTTGATACATCGACATGCCTCCCTTCCATTGATTCCTGAAGAATGTCTCCAGGCTTTTCAAAGGCAATATATCTGACATCTGCAGTTCAATGGATGGGAACTACCAAGAGTTGGGATGTGGGCAGAATGGTGCCCAGGAATAATAGTTTTATACTGGCCTCAATCAGGGCAGCCTGCATGGCTAAAGGAAAAAGTTGGGGGCATGCTGATCATGCTTCCTTTACCCTTCTAGAGCCACACTCATTCCTTTTCCACCCTGTCCTGGAAAGTTGACCTGAATAAGTAACAACAGCAAGTTCCCTGCTGGATTTCCATGGGATGGTTATGTCCTCCACCAAAAACCATCCTTCTGTCAGGGGACCTTTTCCATACATCCAGACGCCTGTTTTCCTCCTGACCCTTTGGGCTTCATGGTGATCACAGTTCCCAGCTGGTAAAATAGCCTATAGCATTCCCCCATCCTTTCTTGGTTTCCATAAATCCTGAACACATCTTTATAAACAATCCCTTTACTAAATTTCCATCAATTGACCAGTTAGGGTATACACCACCTGCTCCCTGCTGGAGTCCTGAGGTAACTGGACAATCATTGGGTCCACGCTGCCTGTCACTACTTGAGCCAATTAAGCAGAGACAAGGTTGAATTACATATGAGCATTTATTCCAATACTGCCGGCAGTATGGGAGAGCAGCAGGTCATCCACAAAAATCTGCTCTGCACCCCACCATAAGCCCGCTGCTTATATTGGGTAGAAAGACAAGGATTATTTGGGAAGTAGGCAGAAGGGTATGCCAAATGGACAGTTAACAGGTAATGCAGGCTGGAGATTTGCAAAGGCCTGTGGGTATGCAAAGGCTGGGGGTCTTCAAAGGGCTGGTGGCTCTGGTTTCTGCAACAAGGTTGTTAATCTTTCCATGATAATAGGCAGCTTCCTAATGGGGAGGATGGGCTACATTTCCAGGTGAGTTCCCAGGTCCCACATGCAACTCCCAGCCAGGTTAGAATGTGCCTTCTTTAGTCAGAACAAAACAATCATGGTTAACAGAGCATGATTAATAGCTCTTACAATTATAATTGGTCCCCGATATTCTATTTCTGCCTCTATTACTGATTGATAGAAACCTATGCACTGAGCAACAGGAATCGTGTGATAACCTTTTCCATTTGTTAAGCCATGGAAAGTGGTCAGTGGAACCACTTCAGTGAGATGTATCCATGTGTTGAAGGACAAATATGAACAGTTTTATCCTTAGTCTAACATTTACCAACTACATTCTGTTAAATCTCCCTTTTAGGAAAGGATGCACATCCCTTAGATCATACTCAATAAGACTCCAGAGCTTTCAGTTAGTCTCAGTTTGCTCATAAAATTTCATCCTATTTTTTAAGATAGTGTTATTCATTTTGGAACTTCAGTCTCATGCTTGTTAAACTTCTTCCTTCTCACCCCATGCAGGTTTGGGTAGTGGCTCTAGTCCTGAGGGCAGGAGCCATGGTCAAGTTGCCTCTTCACTCTCCTTTTTCCCTGTGCTTCCCATAGAATATTGGGAGTGAGGTGCAGGAAGCAGGAAAGAATACACTGTCCCCTCTAAAGTGACTGTCCTGGGGAAGTCACTGGATTCTCTAGGCCAGCTTATGGTGCTTCTCTATGATGAGTCTCATCTCACCTCGGTAGGCAAAAAGCACTTCTAAATACACGAAAATTACTGGTTTGAACTTTACCTCTTCTCCTACCAGTCAGTACTCTATCAAGGGCATCCCAGCCACACTCTCCTGCTTTTGGGGTATATCCACTTACTAAATATTCTGCTTCAAGGTTGCCAGAAAATTAGCTCAAAAACAGCCACTACCTGATGAAGAAAAATTCACACATGCTTGCTGATTGCCCTTTGGTACTCAGCTCCACCATATTTTCCTAACTTTCTTCCACCCGGACAGCACTGAGCTTAGGCTAAATTCCTTTTCCAGAGTCACACAGCTAGAAAATAAGTGTCATATTTCGAATTCAGGACTGTCTGATTCCAAAGCCTGAGGTTTTGCACATGACACCTCTCAAACATGATCCCTCATTTGCGGTCTGACCAGACAGCATACATTGGAGACATTGATCCCGTCATTCTAGAATACTGCACTTAAGGCTGCAGACACCATCTAGGAAAACATTCTCATTTATAATGAAAAACAGATTCTCGCTTTGCTGTACTGTCCTGAAAATACAACTTTGTGGCATTCTCCATTTCATGTGTGTTTCTTGCAGGTACTCCCATTCCATAGAGTTGCTGGTTTTAAGAAACCAGTATACGTCTCTCTCACCATAGAGACCTGACAAGGACAATGACGTGTGAGCCCACCAGGCAATCAGCAAGTCACTGCTGTCAGTAAAGGAAGGCTGCTTCTGAGAAGATGATTCATGTTGTTTTGAATGAGGCAGAAATGGGAGATTTCTCTGTTGCTTTCCCATCCCCCACAACCCTGTGTCCAGGAGATATTTCTCCAGAGGGTGCTTTGACATGAGACACTCTGAGACCTGTAGGCATGCTGACTGCAATGTCATTAACATAGTAAATGGGCAGAAGCTTTAGAAATCATTCAGACTGACTTCCTCACCAAATGGAGTAAGACACCGACACACTTGAGTTCTCTGGTGGCCCCAGCAGCAAACCCAGTGCCTGGCACATGGGGAATGTCCAGTTAATACATGGTGAACAAATGAGTTAAAGAACCAACTCTCCAACTGAGAATGAGTAATGTGTGCAATCTGAATATTTCTGTTAGAGACAGCCTCTACTCTACCTACTTAGAGGCTGCTGCACATGGGAAACAGAATCCAGGTATCAAGTGTGGTTTGTCTTGTGCTGTTTAATACTTCTGTGCTTTACCAATATGAATGGTACTACGGTAAACAATAGATGATGCAGAAATGGGTTTTTGGATGCACTTGCATTGATGAATTTAGTCATTGCATGCAAAATATTGGCCATATATTTTTCCCTTTCTGTTGCCAAATATTAAATGTGTGCTGGCTTAAACTTCTACTAATAGTCTTCTTTCAATGATAAATAACCACTGGGGCCAGCACATGTGTCTGAGTGTTGGCAGCAATATTTCTATATAAACACAAGGTGCCTAGATATAGAAACTTAGAACCCCAGAGTGCTTGAAGGGACTCTGATAATCATTAAACACAACCCTCTTACTTCCTAGACGTGAACATTGGGCTTTCAGGTCAAGAGGGTAGATTAAGTACATGCTAAAATTATCCCTTTCACAGTTCAAACTCATAGAATCTCTGGATAAAACATTTTTACATAATACATAAACAAACTAAAAAGCAAGGAAGGGAAATCTATGCCAGAAATTTAGAAGGAACCCTAGTGGTGAGTAGATGCTAAAGCTGAATTACTCCTGAGGGGATTAGGTCTAAAGAAATTTCAGGAACTGAAGTTTCAATGCTCATGTTGGAAAGAGATTGGTTTCCAAGACACAGATCACTATAGGGATCTGGAGCTAGGATTTCTGTATGGACCTAGGAGTTAGAATAGGCTTTCTGTCCATAAAAGAGGAGCTGAAATCTCTAACAAGTAGCAGTAGGCCATAGCCAGAAGTATGCCTAGGTACCCTGGATGAGGGTAGAATCACAGCATAAAATGGGAATTTTGAAATTGTGCCTTATCAGGAGCAGACCTGACTTGTTTTAACACCAAAATGGTAGAATCTAACATGAAAACCAATTTAGAGAAAGTGAATTCTATAGTGTCAAAGACAACTATTAAAGTACCTTGTAGGTTTTGAACAGGAATCCAGAAGCCACTGTAGGGAATTTAGAATCTTTACAGCCTTTGGAAGGACTTGGGAAACAAAATCGGAGTGGCCACTGCTGGCTTTCAGGATCTGGAGGTGCAGGAATAGCAGGCAGACTGCCACCAGTGAGCTCAGATGCCTAAAGAGGAAGAATCTGCAGAGCAGAAGTCAGAAAACTATAAGCTGTGGGCCAAACCTGGATTATAAACTGCTATTGTACTGCTGGCTACCTAAGAATGTCTTCTATATTCATAAAGCAAAGTAAAAGAGAAGAAGGAGGCCTTATATGACTTGCAAAGGCTAAATATTTATACTTGGCTCTTTACAGAAAAAGTTTGCTTGGCCCCCACTCAGGAGGCGGTCTGCAAGGCACTGACAAAACCCCACCTTTGCTGTCTGTCAGTGCTCTTACATCTTGCAGCAGCTGTGGCTGGATAACAGGTTTTCCACGTTTCAACTCTTCTGCGAATGCTTCTCATTGTCAAAAACTACCCAAAGGATTCTGGGAAATATAATCTTAACACTTTACTCTTAGATGCAGCAGAGAATGTAGAAAGGGCAAGGATTATGCTGAGGTGACAATTAGATGGGAAGCTCACAGCTCAGTGCAAATGTGGGAGAAAACTCTGCATATATAATTATAAACACAGGTCTGCATCATATAACATGTTAATGCATTTAAGAGGAGTCACAAATCCTCCAAAACAGAAAAATTTAAATAAGAGCACTAGAGGTAATATCATGACCTGAGAAGGAATTTAACAAACATGCTTAAAATGTTCAAAGAATTAAAGGAAAATGACATCAATAAGAAAAAGGGAAATTTTAAAAAGTGAAAAAGGAAAAAATAACTAACAATATACTATTTCACACCCACTTTACTGTCTATGATGCTTTGCTAAAAGAAAAATATATTAAATAGGATAAGATATAAGAAGTATGAGAAAAATAGCTAATAAATGAGCTTCTGAAAAATTTAGTTGCAGCCTCATTTTTTTAAAATTAAATCTTTATTGTTCAGATTATTACAGTTGTTCCTTTTTCCCCCCATAGCTCCCCTCCACCAAGTTACCACACCACTCTCTGCCCTTACCCCCCACCCCCCGGCACTGTCCTCATCCATAGGTGTACGATTTTTGTCCAGTCTTTATTGTGATTATTACAGTTGTTCCTTTTTCCCCCCATAGCTCCCCTCCACCAAGTTCCCACACCACTCTCTGCCCTTACCCCCCACCACCCGGCACTGTCCTCATCCATAGGTGTACGATTTTTGTCCAGTCTCTTCCCGCACCCCCCACACCC
>NW_005370133.1:2562216-2605801 GCF_000412655.1 Myotis brandtii
CCCTTAGTGTGTCCCTTATGGATCTGAGGAGTTGTAATCTGGATGGTCCCACTCTGACCACTGGGTACATTGGCTCTTGGATCTCTAAGGAGGTGCTAATTTAGCCTCTGCCTGAGGCTACCCAGCAGGAGCTATGGAGAGATCTGCAGATTCCTCTTCTTTGTTTGGGGTTTGGAGGTGCCCAGATGAGGCCCAGCTGTGAAGCAATGCAAGCTGCTGTGGGGCTTTGGGCCTTCTTTTGGAAGTTCTGGGTCTCTCTGACCCAGCTGTAGTTTGTTAGGTAATTTTCAGATTGCAAAGGGCCAGGCCTTTCATATGCAAAAGCCTCTGCAGGCAGCTTGGGTGGGGCCGAGTCTCAGGGGATCAACAGGGCAGAGCAAGCAGCTATGGCTGCTCCTCAGTCTTACCCTAAGAGGCCCCTTGTCGCAGTGTCCTGGTAATCTCTGCAAGCACCTCTGAGAGAAAGCCGCCCTTGAGTTCCGACCAATGCCAGACAGTCCAGTTTCTGTTCGTATGAGTCTGGGTCCCCAAAGACTCACCCAGAACTGGAGTTCAGAGCAGTCAGGAACTTGAGACTCCCTCCCGATTGAAAAAGACAACCGTGTCCTCAGTTGCCAGCCCTTTCCACGTGTGCCTCTGTACCTCTGCACTTTACTTCTGCACCTCCTCTGAGTCTCAGTGTGCTTTTCTCTTCCCTTCTAGTTGTAGAATTTCCACTCAGCCAGCCTTCCTGTGGTTCTGGATGATGTCTGTTTTGTCTTTTAGTTGTATTTTTGAAGTGGTTGTTCGAGGCAGCAATTTCCAGTGTTTACCTATGCTGCCATCTTGGTTTCTCTCCTGCAGCCTCATTTTTGTCTTTTATTTTTGTGAAGAAATTTATTGATATTTTATTTAAAATTTACTACCTTTTCTGATTCTTGTTTTCCTAAATGTTATTACCATAAGTTGGAGGTGTAACAAGTGCATAGTCTGATAACATTTATGTGGCATTGCTGTAGTATCATCCTGTATACTAAAAGCGTAGTATGAAAATTATCCCCTCAACTGGGAGTTGTCCAGGAGTTCGACCAGGGGACAGGACAGCTGGGAAAGAGAGGGAGGCCCTGGTCACTGGCGGTGGTGGCAGTGACAGGCGATGACTAGGGGAAGGAGGGAAGCCCCAGTTGGCAGCTGGCAGCCGATAGCTGCTAGGGACCTACCAGTGAACGAATTTCGTGCACTGGGCCTCTAGTTGCTAAATAAAAAAATATATTTTGCCACCAAAATTATATTAAAAAATAATAATAATTTACACCAGTGTACCACAATTGCAATATTCAAACTCCTCTTTTTTGTTTTTATTATTTTGACATGACATGCAACAATGATAAAACAAATGTTATTGCATAGTGATATGCATGGCACCAGAAACGTTGTAGAATTATAACTGTCACTGTGATTTGTAGTGAAACAAGCAGCAGTGTGAAGCATGAGACTGTCTGGAACACATGCTCTGTGTCTCAACTGCTCAGCTCTGCTATCAAAGCGTGAAAGCAGCCATAGACAGTGTGTAAATAAATAAGTACAGCTGTGTTCTAATAAAACTTTAATTATGGACACACACACCAAAAAAAAGTATGAGAAAAATAAAAATTGGCAAATCATTGGTAAATCTAAACAAGTATTGAATATAATGTGACAAAAATAGGAATGGTAATATTCATACAAGTGTTTAAAATAAGCTGGAACTATAAAATTAGATAATATCATGTGGTTTGGGTAAGATGTTGTCTGAGAGGTGATACAACATGCTCAGCTCCACATCTTTTTTTGAGAACAAGACATAAGACACTGCTTAGCTTTAGACTTTATTAGAAAATTTGCTTTTTAGGCACAGAAAGTACCTGGTTTAATTCTGGATACTTAGTACAAGTGTAACAAATGTACCTGGAGTTAATGGTAAAAAAATTTGAAACATAGGCAAAATGATGTTAATGCTAGAGAGGCAGTGTTGAACATCAGCTCTAAGGAATGTGACAAAACCATTAACAACAACAAAAAGTTAATTGATGGTGAGGTAAAAAGTGAAGATCAGGAGACCAGGATCAGGTTGGGAAGTGTGGTGCAAAACACATAAAGGCAAGGCCTCAGGATTGAGTCTGAGGGTGAGGTAAAACTGCCAGAGGCTCACCTATATATATGTCTGCTATGAGGCATGAAGACAGGTCTGACGGCCCACAGGTCAATACCTGATTTTGTGGATGTAATTTTAATGGAAGCCAGATGCACCATTTGTTTATGTATTGTCTATGCCTACTTTTGCAATTGTAGGCTTGACTAGTTGTTTCACAGACCATGCTTCCAGCAAAGCACACAACATTTACTGTCTGGTCCTTTTCAAAATAGTTGGCCAACCCCTGGCTTAAAGAAATATGCATGCTCAAACAATCTCCACCACCCCATAAATGATGACACTAATCCTTTGCCTTTAAAACAGACCAACTGATCATGTGGCTGGGTTAGTTAAAATGAGCTCAAACTACTTCCAGCCTACTTACTAAAAGTGTCTTCAACTCCTTTGCTTTGGTGACCTATCTTTTTACCTCTAGCCTTATCTCTAATTTCTGATCTATGCTTACCTCTTGAAACTGATAGTTAAACCTGACTTTCCTACTTTAACCTTTGAAACACCCTCAAGATCCGAGTTGCTCTCCCCTCTGTCTCTTCTTTCTCTGTGTACTTTGTGTAAATGTCCTATCTTACTCAGACCTAGCCCTCCACGAGGAACAAAGGCACCAGAATCACTCTGAGAGCCAGGATCACGTCTTTGCTCTGTTTTTCTCACAAATTCTGACACATGAGAGAACCTGAGAAAAAGTCTATTGAATAGATAAACATTGTGTAAAAAGGGGGAAATTCACAGAGAACAAGGTGGCCAAAGGAAAGAAGGCAAGAAGAAGAAGAAAAAAGTACATGCCTTGGTTTTATTGGAGACGGTTTATATTAAGGAATTGGTGAACGATGATAGAGGAACAGCAGGAAGAATCCAGATCAGAGAGGGCTGTGTGTGCATGGTAAGACATTTGGATTTGATTTTGAAGGCAGCTGGATGATTTACAGTTAGAGCTGGGATAGATTTTGGTACCCTATCATGCTGTTTCGATGTCTCATGATTTGAGGTAAAGGGATAGAAGAAATAAAGAAAAGAGAAAGGGGAAGTTTGGAGATTGTGCTATCCACTCCCTGACCTGGGCTTTGTAGTGCAGGGCACTGACCCCTGTAAAACTCTACTTCCCAGGCTGTCATGCCACCTGGCTTCAGTTTAGTTTAGCACTAGGAGGCACTAGTGGAAGGTTGGGGAAGGGAGAGAAAGGGAAATGCCAAGGCATTTCTGTCCCTCTCTTTCTGTTCTAGGTCGAGGTGTCTGCCTCTCCTTTACTGTCACAGCCCCTATCTATTCACACATTCTCTTCAGTGTTCTGTTGTCCTAGGTTCTGGTAACTGTGTCATTTCCCCTGGTCCTTACAGCCCTAAGTGGTGGAAGCAGCTTTCTCCTAGGTTCCTAATCCCTAGGTGACCTCACTGTCCCTGTCGGCTCTTCTAACAAGTTTATCACCAGTTCACTATGTTGAATCCTCCCCATTAAATGTCCTGTGTGGATTTTGTTTTTCTGACTGGACTCTGATTGAAACAGGGATAAAAGAAGACAAAAGAACTTGCACTTAGTTACCTCTGCTTCCCTAATCATTGGCATTGGCTTGATATAAAGCAAACACTCAGTAAATATCCATTTAATGAAATTTCTGAACAGAATAAAAAAAGTTTCCTTCATTTTTCCAATTCCCAGTAGCAACGAATCCAACAAGCAAGGGTGAAAGCGATAGCAAAGATAAAGTGTTCTGATGGTTCTTGTAAGTGAAATAATCACAGTGAGACAGGCTCATGGGTTGCAGGCTGCCACTCATGCTGGGACCAGGGGAAGAAATGTTCCCATAAGACTTAGTCTAGACAAGGTGGCTGAAATACAGAAGCCACTCCAATTTGCCTGGAAAGATCACATTTAAATAAAATGCTGGAACTCTGAAAGCCTTGTGGTTCAAGTCAGAAGATGGGATAGCAGTTAATAGCTGTGGAGGGCTCAGCGGGAGGTCAGGAAGATCTAAGAACAGCAAATATGGGCTTATGCTTTCCAATGTGGTATCCAGTTCCTAACCTCTAACCAACTCCTGGAAGATTTTTTTTTCAGTCTTTTCAGGACTCCAAGTTTTGATGAATCTTTCCCTAAGTGGCAGCAGGACACTCTGAAAAGAGCACATAACTTGGAATCTGAAAACGGGATACTGATTTTCACTTAGCTGCTTAATAATCTTGGGAGCTAGTCAAGATAGTTAATGCAATAAACTGCAGATATTTTTCATCTATAAGACAGAAATTATAATACCTACATCCTAAGGGAATTGTAATACCAAATATGTATCTAATATACTAATTAATTAATAGAGTACAGTGGTTAAAGACATGTTATAAAGTGAGATTTTGGTTGGAGCTTCTGTTCTGCCCCTTGTTAATCTCTCTACACTATAGTTTTTCCACCTATAATATGAGGATAATAATAGTGTCTACTTGGTAGTGCTGTTATAAAGATTAAAATAAATAACGACTATGCTTCACACCTAAAGCTGATATAAAATAATATTGAATATCAACTGTAATTGAAAAATTAAATTTTAAAAAAACTTATTGTAACTTGCTCAGCAAGGCACCTGGTAACTTATAAGCACTTCATACTATCAAATTCAGTATGTTCTGCTTTGCACAGAGCAATGGCTTAAATGTAAATGGTTTAAATGCCCATCAAAAGACATAAAGTAGCTGACTGGATTAAACAAGACTCATATATATACTGTCTACAAGAGACCCACATCAGAATGAAAGATTCACAAAAGCTAAAAGTAAAAGAATGGAACAAGGTATTTCATGCAAATGAAAATGAAAAAAAAAAAGCTGGCGTAGCAATACTTTTATCAGACAAAATAGACTTTAAAACAAGAAACAAAGAAGGTCACTATATTATGATAAAGGGAGCAATCCAACAAAAGGATATAACTTTTATAAACATTTATGCAGTCAACATAGGAGCACCTAAACATATAAAGCAAATCTTTGTGGACATAAAAGGAGAGATAAACAGTAATACAGTCAGAGTAGGAGATTTAACAACCCATTGACATCAAATAGATAGATTTTCCAGACAGAAAATTAACAAGAAAATAGCAGCCTTAAATGACACACTAGCTCAGATGGATTTAATTGATATCTTCAGAACATTTCACCCCAAAGCAGCAGAATATACAATCGTTTTAAGTGCACACGGAAAATTTTCTAAGAAAAATCACGTTAGGACACAAAGCAAGTCTCAAAGTTAAGAAGACTGAAATCATATCAAGCATCTTCTCTGACTGTAATGGTATGAAACTAGAAATCATTCAAAAGGCAAAAAAACTAAAAAAACACACAGTCATGGAAGCTAAATAACATGTTACTAAACAATGAAAGGGTTAACAATGTGATCACGAAAGAAATCAAAAGATACTTTGAAACAAGTAAAAATAAAGACAAAACCTCAAATCTATGGACACAATGAAAGTAGTCCTAAGAGGAAAATTCATAGCATTACAAAAAAAAAAAAACCACAAGAAAAATATCAAATAAACAATCTAACTTTATACCCAAAAGTACTATAAAAAGAACAACAAGCAAAGCCCAAAGTGGGTGGGAAAAAAAGAAATAATAAAGATCAGAGCAGAAATAAATGAAATAGAGTCTAAAAGAAAATACAAAAAATCAATGAAACTAAAAGCTGGTTCTTTGAAAAAATAAACAAGGTTGATGAGAGAGAGAGAGAGAGAGAGAGAGAGAGAGTTTGAGAGAGAGAAAGAAGACCCAAATAAATAAAATCAGAAATGAAAGAGAAGTAACAACTGACACACCAAAGAAATACAAAGGACTATAAGAAAATATTATGAACAGTCCTGGACAGTGTGGTTCAGTTGATTGGGTTGGGGTTTGAGGCTCAGTCCCCAGTGGGGGGCATGCAGGAGGTGGTTAGTCAATGTTTCTCTGTCACATCAATGTTTCTCTCTCTCCCTCTTCTTTACTGTCTCCCTAAAAATGAATTAAAAATCTTTTTTTAAAAAAGAAAATATGAACAACTATATGCCAACAAATTGGACAATCTGGATGAACGGGATACATCCCTAAAAATATACAATCTTCCAAAACTCAATCAGGAAGAATCAGAAAATCTAGATAAACTGGTTACAACTAATTATTTTGAAGCAGTAATAAAAAACGCTCAACAATCAAAAACCCTAGACTGGCTGGCTAACCAGGTGAATTTTATCAGACATTCAGAGAAGAACTAATGCCTATCCTTATCAAACTATTTCAAAAAATTCAAGAGGAGGGAAGACACCCATGCTCATTTTACAAGGTCAGCATTATCCAAAAGCAGATAAAGACACTACAAGGAAAGAAAATTATAGACCAATATACTTGATACTAAAATCCTCTGCAAAATATTAACAAACGGGCCAACAGTACACTAAAAGGATCATACACCATGATCAAGTGGGATTTATTCTGGGGATGCAGGGTTAGTACAATATCTGCAGGTCAAAAAATATAATATGCTACATAAACAAATGGAAGGATAAAAGTCACATGATCATATCAATAGATGCAAAAAAAAGCATTTGATAAAATCCAGCACCCATTTATGATAAAAACACTCAGCAAATTAGGAATATAGGGATATACCTCGACATAATAAAGACCATATAGGACAAACCCATAACCAACATCATACTCAACAGGCAAAAACTACAAGCATTTCCCTTATGATCAGGAACAAGACAGGAATGTCAACTTTCACCATACTTATTCAGCATAGTACTAGAAGTCCTAGCCACAACAATCAAGACAAGAAGAAGAAATAGAAGACATCCGAATTGGAAAGGAAGAAGTAAAATTGTCATTATTTTCAGATGACATAATACTTTATATATAAACCCTAAAGATTCTACCAAAAAACTACTGGAACTGGTAAATACATTTAGTAATGTAGCAGGATACAAAATAAATATCCAGAAATTAGTTGAAATTTTATACACCAATAATGAACTGTCAGAAAGGGAAACTAAAAAAACAATCCCATTTACAATTGCATCAAATAATAAACCTAGGAATAAATTTAACCAAAGATGCAAAAGACTTGTACTTGGAAAATTATAAGACACTGAGGAAAGAAATTGAAGAAGATACAGTATAAGTGGAAGCATGTACCATGTGCATGGATATGAAGAATTTACATCATTAAAATGTCCATACTACCCAAAGCAATCTATACTAAAGATAGATTCAACACAATTCCTATCAAGATACCAATGGTGTATTTCACAGAACTAAAACCAATATTCCAACAATTTTTAGGAAACTACAAAAGACCCTGAATAGGCACAGCAATCTTGAGAAAGAAAAACATAGTGGGAGGAATCACACTACTGATATCAGACTATACTATAAGGCCATAATAATCCAAACAGCATGGTACTGGCATAAAAACAGACATGTAGACTAATGGAACAGAATATAGAGCCCAGAAATAAACCTACATCGATATGGTAAATTAATATTTGACAAAGGAGGCTAGAATATACAATGTCTATTCAATAAGTAGCATTGAGAAAATTGGATGTGCAAAAATAAAAAATAAATAAAAAAAAGAAACTAGACCACCTTCTTAGATCAGACCCAAGAATAAACTCAAAATGGGTTAAGATTTAAATGTTATACTCAAAACCATAAACATCCTAAAAAAAACACATAGGCAGTAAAATCTTTTACTCCTAGCAATATTTTTTCTGATATATCACCTCAGGCAAGGGAAATGAAAGAAAAAATAAACTAATGAGACTACATCAAACTAAAAAGGTTTTGCACAGAAGAGGAAACCATCAACAAAATGAAAAGACAAACCACAATGAGTTATCAGCTCATACCTGTCAGAATGGCTACCATCAATAAATCAACAAACAACAGGTATTGATGAGGATATAGAGAAAGGGGAACCCTAATGCACTGCTGGTGGGATGCAGACTGGTGCAGCCACTATGAAAAACAGTATGGAGTTTCTTAATGAAATTAAAAATGAAACTGTCATTTGACCTAGTGATCCCACTTCTAGGAATATATCCAAACAAACCCACAACACTAATTCAAAAGAATACATTGCAGTGTTATTTATAATAGCCAAGATCTGAAAACAGCCAGTGTCATCAGTACATGAATAGATATAAAAAAAAAGCTGTGGTATTATAGAACTGTATACTTGAAATCTATACAGTTTTATTATATAACATCACCCAAATAAATTCAATAAAATTTAAAAAAATATATTTCTATTGAGGCTTAACTTGCCTAGGATAACATAATTCATTCTTGCTTAGGATTACATAGTTACTAGTAATTACATAGTCAGAACATGCATATTATCTCTGAATTACTGATGACTAACATTATTATTATTATTATTATTATTATTATTATTACTAGGGGCCCAGTGCACGAATTCGTGCACATTGAAAGGAACTGTGGGCCGTGAGGCTGCAGTAGGCACAGGGGCAGGTCTTGGCCCATCCTCTGCGCCCCTGCCCGGCCCCTCCCGCTGCGGTCCCTGGTCCCCTCTCTACCCGCAGCCTTGCTCCAGCCACCACCGCTCCCACGCTCTGATGGCGCAGGCCTCACTCACATCTGCTGACGGCACGGAGCGATTGGGGCCTGCGCCAGCAGTGGGTGCAAGTGGGGCTGGCGCCATCAGTGGGTGCAAGCGGTGGCTGCTGCCCCAATTGGCCCTCAGAAGCAGGGGGAGGTGGAGAAGTCAGGGGCAATCAGGGCCAGCAGCTGCCACTCACACCCACTGATGGCACCAAGCAATTGGGACCAGTGCCAGGCACTGTCAGCGGATGCGAGCAGCAGCTCCAGCACCAGCTGCAGGTGTGAGCAGGGCAGGCTCTGGCAGTGGGTGTGAGCAGAGGCTCCGGTGCTGGTAACAGGTGTGAGCGCCGGGCAGGACCGCGGTGCGCAGGAGCAAAGAATTTTCAGTAACCACCAGAGGCTCGCCCTGATGACTGCGACCGGCGCCCTGCCTTGGTCTGGTGCCCCCACTCACCTGCTCCACCACCACAGACAATGCCCACCATGTTCCGCACATGTCACCTGGTGGTCAGTGCATGTCATAGCAACTGGTTGTTCTGTTGTTCCAGTTGTTCCGCTGTTCGGTCTATTTGCATATTAGCCTTTTATTATATAGGATTGAAACCTATATAAGGTGACTGACACAGATTGGCTATTTTTATCTTTTAGTTTCCTACTTTTTTGTGTAAGGAAACATTTACTACCATTTGGTTGAGGTTCAAGAGTCATTTTTGCAAGTGAATCGGGGTCATTTTTTATGCTGATGTACAGTAGGTCCTCTCCCCTTGCCCCAGATACAAGAAATACTATTTATTTTTTAAAAATTTTAGTGGGCTCTAGCTGGGTTTGCTAGTGGATAGATTGTTGGCCTGTGGACTGAAGGGACCTGGGTTTGATTCCAGTCAAGGGAACATGCCCGGGTTGCGGGCTCAATCCCCAGTGGGGGTCGTGCAGGAGGCAGCCGATCAATGATTCTCTCATCATTGATGTATCTCTTGCTCTCTCTCTCCCCACTTCCTCTCTGAAATCAATAAAAATATATATTAAAAAAATAAAAATTTTAGTGGAACATCAGAATTAAAAATGGTATATACTTTGGAGAGATTTCTAGTAAAGGTAATACAATGTCATGTGCATTTTTTTTATAGTTAGCCAAGGAAAAGAGCAATGAAATTGGAGTCCAGGACCCAGGAGGTTAGGTACAGCTCTATGACCTGAGCACACACCCAGATCTTGCTGGGCCTCAGTTTTCTTGTCCATAAACTGGGAGTATTGAGTGATATGACTTCTGACATCTATTCCAATCCTTAAATATGAATGTTATTTTACCCACAATGTCAATATCTTTTATGATGATGATGGCCATAGAAGAAATGTACTTAACTGGGCACCTAAAAGCCTTCATCTGATAGCACTAATGTGGGCTCATATCCTCTCGTACTTGGCTTGCAGAGAAGTGTTAGTCTAAAATTACAGCTCCCTCAAATCACATGATTTCTATGTATTAAGCTAAACCCTAATACTTGAAGTTTGAAATTTTTATGATTTTGGCCAGAGTAGACATCCTGTTTTCCAGGGGGAAGGGGAGTTTTAAAATTCACTTCTCTGCAATTCTACTCTCTCTCTCAAAATCATATTTTGATGAGTTAAGTGCAAATGAATCAAAAACATACGGATTTCATTTTCCTTGAAATTCACATGGGCTAAAACTGGGGAAAGGGAAGCGAAGATGAGGAGAAAGAGAGAGGAAGTGCTGCACTATAGAATAGAGGGGTTTCACTGAATGAAGCATTTTGACAACTGCCAAGTAAGAGTTGTACCAGACTCATTACTACTCTCTGCTAACTAAAGGGACTCGTGTGTCCCTAAGGTTGGACTAGACATGCAGCATGATGAGAGGAAAGGGACAATGACTTTGGAACCAGATCACAGTTTGGACCATATACAAATCAGTTATCTTAGGCAATCCATTTCTGCAAATAGGAATAATAATACCTAGGACATCTAGTTATTAGAGGCTTATTAGTAGGATTTATAAAATTCTTAAGAATGTTTCTGGAACCCAGTAGTATCTAGTATCTGTTCTTTATTTGGCACCCAACCTAATTACCAGTGGAGAAGGGACTTCTGGGGGACCCATTTCAATATGGTCATCTGTGAATGCACTTTATCAGTTCCGCCTTCCTTGCACCCTTCATTTCTAAGTCCTGTGAAATATCAGCAACCTGGAAAAATAATTGTATGTGTGTTTTATAATGACTGTGACTGCAAAACAATATGCACACAAATGTGTTACATCTGGTGCTAGGGAAAACAAGGACATAGGGAAGTTTCCATGTTCTTTTCAGTCTGTGGTTAGGACAAGCCCCACGTTTGGTTCTTTCTGGGAAGTTCTTGGCCACCTCATCCTTAGGCTTGCTCCCTGTCTCCACTCAGTTCCCACAGCTAGTGTCCTTCCAGCTGTTACCAGGGTTACCTTCTATTATTGCTTCTCCCCCAGGCCTCTGGGACTGGTTGGAAGGAAGACATTAATTAAGGCCAAATCTTCTTTTCTCTCAGGCCTGAGACCTGCTCTGTCCTTTTCATGTTAACCCTCAATCTGACCCCCTCCTCCACCTCTTCTATTTGGCTTCCCCACTTGAGAATGGGAGGAAGGAAGGAGTACCCTCACATTGTTATTGGTGCTGACAGGTAGAAGTTTGAACTTACTCCTAAGGACATTCTAAACCCTGGACCAAATTACCTCTCAGGGACCAATCTTGATCAAGTTCTAGGTTCTACCCACACCCATGTATTCCATAGCTTGGTTTTCTTATCTTTAAAATGCTTATAATAGGTCAAGCTTACCTAAGCGCTAGGCCCCCCACATCGGACACCATGCGTTAAAGAGATGGGGTACACAGACCCCCAGATCTCTGATTTCTATGGAGGTTCTAAGGATCCAGTGAAACTAGCAAATGATCCAATTTAAGACCAAAGAACACATAGATACTATTTTCTCCTTACAATTCCAAAAGAATAAACCTATACCAATTTTTCCCAACTAGGAGAGAAGTTATCAAAGAAATATATAATAAAAAAAAATAAAAAAATAATACCACTGCTCTAGATGGTTTGTCTCAGTGGATAGAGCATTGACCTTCGGACTGAAGGGTCCTGGGTTTGATTCCAGTCAAGGGCACATGCCTGGGTTGTGAGCTTGATCCCCAGTAGGGGGCATGCAGGAGGCAGCCAATCAATGATTCTCTTTCATCATTGATGTCTATATCTCTCTCTCCCTCTCCCTTCCTCTCTGAAATAAGTAAAAATATATTTTTAAAAATAATAATATCACTCACCCATTTTCAGAGCATGTACAATGTACCAATACTGTCTAAAATATCTTACATGCATCATCTCTTTGAATCTCAACAATTCTTAAAATGCATATTTCATACATATCCTACAATTAAGGAATAGAAGCTTGGAGGGGTAATATAACTTACCCAAGGCCACACTCTTTGTTCACAGCCAAGACTGGGTACTAGATTTTTCAGACTTCAAAGCATGTGCTCTTTCCACTGATGGAAGAAGGTGGGGTCCATATTAGCTCTTTATGGGTAGGTGATGGATTAGGTGAGGGAGGCAGGGGGTGAGAGTTCTTGCAAGAGACACTTGGGACCTGAGCACCAGAAGCCAGGGAGGAAGGATCAGCATTGAGTAGGGCTGCCAGCAACTGGGAGACTGAGGGTGGGCTTGAATGCAGGGCCGCACCAAGATTTATGCCAAAGAACACCTTCACCTGGAGTTGCCAAAATGAGCCATTCCATATAAAGATGGCTTTGCCAGCTCAGTTCCAAAACTAAAAGGAAACTCAATGCCCAGGTTAGATCAACAGCTCGATGACTTCTGACTGAGGCCAATTCCACCACATACATGAGCCTCCCCTGCTCACCTGTGCAGTGTGACAGACAACAGAAAATTATAATTTAAACATGTATTGTTAATGCCACTAATAATACAGCAATCATTGTGACAGTATGTATTGAGTTTCTACTATGTGACAGGCACTAAACTAGGTACACACAAATTACTTAATTTAACTCTTATAGTAAATAAGGTCAATATCATGACCCTTCAGAGGTTTGAATCACTTTGTCCAGTTAGTAAGTAGCAGAATAAGGATTTGAACACAAAGTTCTGAGGAAAACAGTTTACATTTTGTAAGTATGAGGAACTGTATATCTTGAATAACTGAAAACAAATAACAACAACAAAAAGCTATGGAAACCTTTGCTTGACTTCCCCCTGAAAGGGGAAAATAATCCATTCAGCAATGATAAAGAACAGTAAGTATTTATACCTAGTGAAGAGTCTTTAGCATAGCAGTTAAAATTCTATGATTCTATGATTTTTCTGAATCCAAAGCAATTAGCTCTAGTTCCTGGTATATAACAATCCAAACTCCTTTTATTCCTTCATACCCATAACTGAGGCAGAGCATGAGAGATGGGGGAGGGAAAGAATGTAATCTTATTAGGCTCACCATTACTAAAATGGATTCCAAAGCTCATTGCCATTAATTATTTAAGCATTACCACATTGTCCACCTTTGCCTCCCTGTATGGACTGGCCAACTTCTGTTCATCCTTAAAACTCACCTTAAGTATCCAGTTCTCAAAGAAGTCACTTCCTCCGGGACATCACCCATTTCATTCAACACTTCATTCTCCAAACATTAGCAAAGTAACAGTACCACCTAGGGCTCACCTGCCATAGTATCCGTCACATTGTTTTCATTGTTTGTTTTCTTCTGTAGACACTTTTCTCCTCGTGGAAGGAACTGCCTTTTCATCTCTGGGCCTCAGTACCTAGTAGAGGGCTCACTAATCAATGAGTAAAGGAATGAGTTAATTAATTCTTTATTAGGGCTTAGAATTGGCTTCCCTGTTAATCCAGAACTTTGTCCAAACAAACCCACTGCTATGCTTTTAAACTGTCTGTAATTCACCTACCATAAATAATGTAAAATTATGTGTGCATTCCTTAGGTCAAAACTACAACCAGAGGCCTCCACAAGCATTCTAATCAAGAATATACACTGCAGCCCTAACCGGTTTGGCTCAGTGGATAGAACGTCGGCCTGCGGACTGAAGGGTCCCAGGTTCGATTCTATTCAAGGGCATGTACCTTGGTTGCGGGCACATCCCCAGTAGGGGGTGTGCAGGAGGCAGCTGATCAATGTTTCTCTCTCATCTATGTTTCTAACTCTCTATCCCTCTCCCTTCCTCTCTGTAAAAAAGTCAATAAAATATATTTTTTTTAAAAAAAAGAATATACACTGCTGCCTGGCTGGTGTGGCACAGTGGTTGAGCTTCAACCGATGAACCAGGAGGTCACAGTTCGATTCCTGATCAGGGCACATGCCTGGGTTGTGGACTCCATCCCCAGTGGGGGGCAAGCAGGAGGCAGCTGATCAATGATTCTCTCTCATCAATGTTTCTCTCTCTCTCTCTCTCTCTCTCTCTCCCTTCCTCTCTGAAATCAATAAAAACATATTAAAAAGAAAGAATATATACTGCAAAGGTGAGCAGTTGGTATTACCACAGAAAGGTAGCAATCCAGGACCAGCTATGACAGCAATAGCTAGAATCAATTTCAAGACTTTATTCAGCAAAGTGCCATAAAGGTTTCAATTGGTGAAATTGGTGGTTGGCTGATTAGCAAGACAAATGTTAAGAACGATGGCTAAATGCATAAGAACTGGTTAAATATTTTAGATTCCTCCACACTCTTTCATTCGCACTTTCCCCACTCCTGCATAAATAAGATGTAAAACCCAGCAGGGTCTATATACGCTGTGCCTCCATTTTTTGCCCTAGATGGCTGGTGTTTACTTTAAGGGTCATAGAACCCTGCCTCTTGGGAGTTGCTACATTCACCTTGGGGGCCACATTTTATTCAAAATTCATATAAAAAGCTGAAACTTCATCAACTTTAGAAAATGCATCTATGAACGCCTTGGTGTCAGCTTGATAGTGATATATATATGGAAATGTTTATATGATGTAAGAATTTGGTCTAAGATTAGCTTCGAGAATAACCTGGTAGCAAGATTATGAGGGAGCAGCTAAAGGTCTCTTATACCAAACTTTTGAACCAATTTTCTATCAAAAAGAATCCAAGACGTGTGTTCAACCCAATTGGCTTAGGTCAGGTTCTAACACATGACCTCAACATCTTGTTCTAACTAACCATGACAATGTGCACATATGAAGTAAGGGTTCTGAATGGAGAAATAAATGTTTATGCAGAATGCACAGAAACAAATTAGTGCCTGCACTAAAAATTTCCAGATTGTTTTCAACACAGTGCAGTTCCGTCAGTGGAGGATTTTTACACTTGCTAATGCAAAGCTCCTTTTGCCTTTATGAGCAACAGATTCAAGAGAATGAAAGTGGACTTCCACCTAAAATCAGGTCCCATGTTACTCAAATGGTCTTTTACTCCCTGTTGCTTTACAAAAGTGCTTTTAGAAGTGTCACATGAGAAAGCCCCCAGAAAGGCTTCTGTGATTATACAGTCAGACTTTTTGTTGCGGATAATAGAATCCACACTAGCTAACACAAGCAGAAGCAGTTTTACAGAAATGGTGTCACATACTGAATGCTGAAGGCTGAGACGTGGCCAGTGAGGATGTCCAGCCCCATTCTACGTACGGCCCGTGGGACTCTGGGGAGAGTCTCTCACACTTTCACATGCACACGAATCTCCTGGGGTCCGGTTAGCACAGACTTTGATTCCAGAGGCCTAGGAGGTGACCTGACCTTCTGTTTTTCTAACAAGCTCTCTGATGGTGCCAGTGTTGGTGGGTGAACCCCACTCTGAGTAGTGGGACTCCAGTAGAATTCCCATTGCCACACTGCTGCCACTGCCAAAGGGCACTCAGGATGCTAAGACTGATGCTAAGCTTCTGCCTCAATTTCCCACAAGAGGCAAATACCTCTCTACTTTCCCTTCCAGAAGATTCAATCACCCTATTGGGCTGCTTCCTTTCATTGCTTCTTTTTCCTTCTAAAACTTGTTTAACGAGGTCAAATACTACCCCTTAGCTCAAGGATGTCTATCAAATGCAGTTTTTAGATTTCCAGCCGATGTAGGAAAACACCCTAGAAAGGGCTTGACATGGGTGTTGAGTGGGCCAATCTGCAGTAGATTCTAAAAATGATAATATTATGAATAATTATAATGTCTAACATCTATTGAAAGGTAACTATATATCAGACATTATAGTAACTGTTTTACTTGTACTATCTTATTTAATCTCCACAAAAACTCCAGGAAGTAGGAATTATTATTATCCACTTACAGATTAGGAAACTGAGAGACAGAGCTATTAATAGACTTGTCCAAAGTTACAAAATAGTCAGTGATAAAGAACTGGAATACAGTGGTCACACACCAATGCTCACACTCATTACTATGCTCTACTCTGCCTCACGTAAGACTAGAACATTATATTTCCTTTTTCGGGGTGCATGATATAATGAATTTTAAAGTCATAGAAACTCTATAGTAAAGAATCCTGTTTAATCTTGGTTAACTTAGTATTTCTCAAACATATTTGAATATGAAATTTTAATTTTGTCAAGTGATATTTACTAACATCAGGCAGAAAATGTTTTGCCAAACAAACTTTAAATGATTCTTTGGCTGTAGACCGACAATAGTTTAGAACTTTAAGCCTGACAGATCTTGTCCTGACACTTATGACCCTGGATAGGTAAATCTCAAACTTTGGCATGAATTAGAGCCACCTGGATTGCTGATATGAAGGTCTGAAGAATTTTTCTTCTTAACAAGTTCCCAAGGATGCTGGTGGTATGGTCCAGGGGCCAGACTCTGGTCTGGGCATTGGGCAAACCACTGTCCATCTCTAAGCTTTGGTTTCCCTATTTGTAAAATGGGAACAATGGTATCTTTTTATAGGATCATTCATTCTTTCATTAACAAATCTTTGTGCGTGTCTACTATGTGCAAAATAAAGTGTTCAGTGTGGGGGAAAATTGATGAATCAAAGAGAAAAGGTCCCTGTCCTCATGAGCTTACATCCTGGCTATTGGAAGGACATGAGATAACCATGCGTCATGCATGGCCCATAGGAAGTCCTTTAATCCATAACTTAGAATCTACCTCCCTACTGGAGTCTTCCTTAACTACCTCATCCCATGATGACATTTCACTATGTTAGACTTCTATAACATCTATAATCTACTTTCTATATAGGATTTCAAATGCAATCATTATTTTCCATTATATTTATAAACATATACACATAATACTCTATTTATAATCAGATAGATATTTAAGCAGATCATTAAAAATCCAGATGGCTTCATACTTCATTTATGTTTCCAAATACTTATATAGTACCTATTATGTGAAAGACATCATAGTACATATTTTGCTTCCCCCCCAGGATGCATTGTTCATCATAAATACTAAGAAAATTAGCATTGTATACTTGAATCATTTAATGAAATTTATTGAGCCCCTACTACTTGTTGCAAGGTGCTGGCAATTCAGAGAGAAATATAATATAGTACCTTTTTTACTAGGTTGTGAGCTCCTTGGGGACTGGGATAATGTTGATTTCACATTTGAGTCCTTAACAATAACACAGTATCTGGCACATTGGAGGAATTTAATACATTTAAAAATAAATAAGCAAGTAAACAAACAAACGAATGAATGAATGAATGCTCTAGAATAGCTTATAGACAAATGGCTGTAACACATAATGGCAAGAACAATAATAGGAATCCACCCTGAATTTCATGAGATCCTCTCTATCTATGAAGTGTTCATAGGAAAGAGATAAAACATGTGAACCTGATGTTGAAATACGAGATAATTTCTTCTATTAAAGAATGATAGAAAAGCCCATAAAAGGAAAAGTAGATGCAATAGTCTTTCAGAATACAAGCATGAAATATTATCAAGGAATGATAGGAATTGACAATGATTATTGAGAGTAGGTAAAAATAAATGTGAGAATATAGGCAGGTAGGTACCAGTTTGGAAAAGCATGAGTTTTATGCAAAGGAATGTGTATTTCATTTTCCCAAAGGGTGGCACACCTGGAAGCCTATGTGATATTTGCCAGCCCAGATTTTAAATGGCTCCTCAATGTTAAAAATGGTGATTTTTTTCATTAAAGATCAGATTTTCATTTCTTTTCTTGAAAAATTGGGAGATCTGGCAATTCTAGGCCCCCATTTTTCACAGTGCCCATGGCTAGTGCTAAGTTGAAGGTGACACCTTAATTTAGATAAGTAATGAAGTAATCATGCTTCAGTTTTTCACACATAATAATGTTCCTTATTGTGGATTCATTCATTTATTCTTCATTCATCAAACATTCCTGAGTAACTACCAGGTGCCAAACACTTTTCTAGGTGTTAGGGAAGAAGACACATATGTGTGTAAGAAGTCCACAGTTTAGTGAGGAAGATGGTATAAAATAAATAAATTTATCAGAGTTACCAGACCTTTGCTAGAACTCTCCACTGGTATGGGGGAGGGGAAGTCAGTAGACCTGGCAAAGTCCTTGAAAGACTTCACAGAAGAGATGAGATAGGAGAAGATTTTTAAAAATTGAACAAATGAGCATTTCCTAAAAGAACTAATGAGAGAATGGGTTTCCCAAAGAGAGACCATGGAGAGGCAACTGAAGAAATTCTTCATGGTTTGACATAGAGTGAACAATGATAAAGGTTAGGGGGTGGGTGAGGAGGAGTGAGTCTGAACTGGCAGGCAGGAGTTAGATCATACAAGAGTTGGATCATCTGTGCTGAGAAATGTAGACTTTACTTGCCAAGAATACTGTGGCTGTAAGTATAGACATTCAATGCACATTAATTAATGATAAAGGTTAGGGGGTGGGTGAGGGGGAGTGAGTCTGAATTGGCAGGCAAGAGTTGGATCATCTGTGCTAAGAAATGTAGACTTTACTTGCCAAGAACACTGTGGCTGTAAGTATAGACATTCAATGCACATTAATGGTGACTCAAAAATCTCTAAAAATTCTAAAATTCTAAAAATTCTAAAACACAAAATTTTAGTCTCAGCAAGATTTTCTTAGAAACAAACTAGGCATCAAAACATACTTCAATATACTTTTCTGATAAACTACTGGATACAGATAAAGAGTACTATTCGATTTTATTTTATCTTTCTAGGGCTCCAGAATGCTAAGGCTGAGTTACCCTATAAGGTATCCAACCTCTCATTTCCCATTTAAGAAATGGAAGCACAGAGAGGGAGGAACTTGCCCAAGGTCACACAGGGGGTGCATATAGAGCTGAGTCTAGCTCCTTAATTTCTTCCCCTCCCTAGTCCAGGGCTTAGCCACGGTCACTCCTCTCAAAGACTTCCTTCAGCATGCCAACCTGCACTGCTGAGTCCTATTTTCCCTAACTGCCTTTCTCAAACTGCTTTTTATAAAAATTCCAGTTTCTAACCAATTTCATTAAAAATTTGGAATCTTCTTGCCCAGGGAGGAAAAAATTCTGGTTAAAGACAACATAAAATTGCTCTTTCATTAAAATCCCTCAGTTAGAGGCATTATGCTCTTTGGGACAAATCACAAGTCAGGAAAGAAACATTGTTAATGATCTTGGACCATATTCATGGGGGAGGGGAGTTTGGGAGTTGGAGGTGAGGTGGGACGAGGGATTAATTACACTGGAAAGGAGTCACCAATTATCCCTGCACAGTGGCTAGGATTGGGTTCCAAACTGTAAAGGTCTACAGGAAACACAAGCAGGCTGCCAGCCTGAACAAAACTCCTGGATGGAAAGTTTCTCTGCTTCTGTGTCTGGCTTTTCTCACTCTTTCCTTTTTCCCACTCAGTAGCAGTAGAGTAAATTTAGAGAAAAGTCTTATAGCACAGCATGTTGGGGACAAAGTTTAGAATAAGCACAGAATTTAAACCACTAAGGAGCACTGAGCAGGAGTTAGAAAACCCGTGGGTTTCCATCAGTCTTCTAGAAATCCTCATCCATTTCCCAGCAAGTCAACTACGGTCCTACAGTTGGTCCTCATTGTTTGCAGAGTCTATATTTGCAAATTCACCTACTTGCTAAAATTGATTTGTAAGCCCCAAAACCAATGTGTGGGGTGCTTTCATGGTTATTCACAGCCACACATAAGGTGTTGAAAATTTGAGATGCTCATTGCACATGCCCCACTGTGAACAAGGTGGTACTCTGCCTTCTTATTTTTAGTTCTTGTGCTGTAAACAAGTGTCCTTTTTATGACCTATTAGTGGCACTTTTTTGTCACTTTTTTGTGCTTTCTGTTGGTGATTTCACCATTTAAAATGGCCCTCAAATGTAGCACTGAAGTGCAGTGTTATGTTTTGAAGCATGAGAATTTAGATACGCTTTCTAGTCCAAAGTTGTCATTTCTTAAATTGAGATCCCAAACTATAAATGGGGTCCTATGAACCATGTGAAAATATAGGTAAAATGCTGTGCATAAATTGGAAAATTCTTTTTTTTAATAAGTAAAGTATTCATAGCTTTTCTCATAGACACAGGTCCCATCTGCTCATGAAGCTATAGTGAACCTTTATGTCACACCTCTAACACCTTCTGTCACCCCAAGAAAAATCAGTATTCTGCCCCCTAGTGACCAAGAATTGCTTGGTTTTCTTCTTTCCTCTCCTTTCATTCATTTTGCATACAATTAAATGCCTGGACTCTATCAAATACCTCCATCTATATTGTCTCATTTTTTGGCCCCTTGTTTCAGATGAAGAAGTTGAGGCTCAAAAAAAATAATGTGTCCAAGGCCACTCATTCAGTAATTGGTAGAGCCAGCATAAGTATCTATTAATTCCAACTTCAAATCCATTGTCTTTTCCCCTGTACTGTGCTGCTTTTGCCTGGGCATGCCTATCTTTAATTGTAGTTGGATGCACTTTGAAAGGATATGTTGGAATGTGCAGAGATAAGAATATAGAGAGAAGGAATTTGCAAAGAAGTGATGGACATGGATCAGGATGTTATACCAATCAGAGACACCAAGATTATACACCAATGAGAATGGACAAGGAGTTTACACCACGCTGCAGGCAGTACTACACTACCATTACAACATCCAGATCTCATTTAAACATCTCATCAAATGTTTAATTATGATATCATTAAAGAATATAAATACTATCTTTGTTTTATAGATGTGGAGACAGGGGCTGAGAGATAAATTATTTGAGCTCTTCTGGTTAGACAGAAAAAGACCAGCCAGCCCTTTCCTACCATATAACACTGCCTTTCTGATTTGATCACAGTCTTTGTTGTAAAGAGAGAACTCTCCAAATGAGCATTCCATTCTGTTCATAGGAAAGTCTTGTGGGTTTAGGCTGAGTCATTGATTGCAAATGATTTTTTTGAGTCAATGCCTCCACAACTCCCAATTTTCAACGTGTTTTATAGACATCTTTTGGTTCCACACATCTTCCCCCTACTTTTATATGAGGACATCTGGATTTCTAACAGGAATTCCTTTTCTACAAGTCAGTGGACCTTGATTGGATAGGAAATTAAGTTTCTTCTCTCTAGTTTGCATGCTTTCCAGCTGTCCCTCTACCTTCCTCCCCCACATTCCAGCCCAGAGGATATGCAAACAAAGGACTTCTCTGACCTAGTCAGTGAGAATCAACTCTGCAACCTGTTGGTTGGACCTGAGGAATGGTTCTACAGAAATCTGTACAATTACCATCTTCCATACATTCTACTCTCTAACTCTCTAGTTCCAGTCAACTTATTAGTATTTCCACATCTGGGCACCAATATGCCTCATCTTGGTGCCTCTGCTCACTTTATTCCAGTTCATCTGTGACTCCCTAAACCCAAGTTCTCTTGCCCAAAGCTTTCTCACCTATAACACACACACACACACACACACACACACACACACACACACACACACACAACCCCTCAAATGTCACTTTCTCTCTGAAGTCCTCACTAAGCTGTTCCAATAGATATTAATATCATCCTCTTATATCACCCTCAGCTGTGTGCCTCTTATTGGTACTTTACATCATATTATCACAATTTATAAAAGTGTCTCATCTCCTGTATTTAATTACCTGACCCTTTAATTTCTTATGGTAGGAACGATATGGGACTGATTTTGATTCCTCACAACATAGGCCTTGCATGAATTAGTTAAATATTTCTCCAAAAATTATCATTGTCATCCTAATGTCTATAGTTTGAGTGTTTATTTTAAACCAAGTATTTTTTATTTCTGTTTCTTATAACAACTTTTCAGGGTATTTTTCATCATATTCATTGTCCAAATGAGGAAACCAGAACTCAGTCAGCCAATAGTGCAGGAGCAAGAATTCAAACTTGAGCTATGCTTCCAATGTCCTTTGATCTTGGCATTATGGGTTGGTGCTACTGGAAAATAAACTCAATAAGTGGGGCACTGCATGCATTCATTGAATAGTCTAAACCAGCCGTGGGCAAACGATAGCCCGCGGGCTGGATCCAGCCCGTTTGAAATGAATAAAACTAAAAAAAAAAAAGACCGTACCCTTTTATGTAATGATGTTTACTTTGAATTTATATTAGTTCACACAAACACTCCATCCATGCTTTTGTTCCGGCCCTCCCTCCGGTCCAGTTTAAGAACCCATTGTGGCCCTCGAGTCAAAAAGTTTGCCCACCCCTGGTCTAAACAGTAACTTTTCACAGCTGTATCATCCAAAACAAAGTTCAAATCAGAAGAAAAGTCTCCAAGCACCTCAAATAATTGGCCAGGAGTCTTTGTACAAAAGCTCTTCATTTTGAGAATCAGTATGGTATAATGTTTCTGAATACAAATTCTGGAGCCAGGTTGCCTTGGATTGAATGCTGACTCTGCCATTTGCTAGCTGAGGGTTCGTGGGAAACTATTTAACTTGTCTATGTTTCATTTCATCATTTGTAAAATGGGTATCAGCATCATCATCACCATCATGCCCACCCCTGCTTCCAAAGGTTTGTTATGAGAGTGAAATGAGTTGTATGAAAAAAGACTCTTAGGAATGTGCTCAGTAATTTTAGTTTAGTTATTATTATTGGGCCAGCAGTTGCAAACTGTTTGCTTGTAGGGAGGATCTAATATGCAGATTATTTTTAACTATAATTGCTCCACTTAGTATATTTATATTTTGAAACAGTGATTTATTGCCCACAATTAAATTTTTTTAGATTATACATAAAAAATGCAGATTCCTAGCCTCTTGAAAGTTAGGAGATCTAGGAACTGTGAGCAGCTATTTCTACCTGGCCATAATCCATTGGTGCTGAGTAACAGCTTGCCCCACTTCACAAAGGCATGCACTCCCCAGTGCATCACTGGGGCCCAGATTCCCTGTTGTGTTATGCTCAGACACTTCTCTCATTTGTGTTTTGTACTCTTGAACTAGTGATCCCTGTGTTACACCCTTGCTAAGAATGTTTTGAGCTGTTATCTAATCTACCATATGCTTCAGTGAGTTATCAAATTTTCCAGTCCAAACACAATTTTAAGCAGCAAACTAGGTAAGCGTTCATATGAGCTGCTGGATAGAAAAATGGGCATAGGAATAGATATAGTTGATAATCAGGAGAAAGAAAAACCCATCAGCAGACAAAGCACTCTATCACAGTGAAGCATCACATTCAAAATCACACTCAAAGTGTAGCATCACAATGTAATGTGGTACATGAATGCTTGCTTATAAGGACACTTCTTCCCCCTGCCTCCACCTTTAAGGCCTTACTCAAAGATTATATTTCCTTATTAATAAGGACTATTCAAATCTCTCAATCATACTTTCTATACCAAATGAGAAGAAATTTCTGGTTCCCCTATCTTACAGAGCAGAATTTGAGAAATTCAATTTTCCTCGTAGTCACTGCCTTCTCCACCAGATTGTGAGTCCTTGGAGCACAGTGGTATTGGAGAATCTGTTTGTGTGCCCCTTAGGGCTTAGCAATGTGCCTTGGAGTCATTTGATAAGTGTGTATTTGAGAAAATTTTATTAAGAACTATTTAAAACATCCTTTTAAGCCTACTTAAGCAGAAGGTAGAATATATAATTTTACACAAATTTTCAACCTTTAAAAAAAGTATTTTGAAAGTGTTGGGTACATAAGTGGGTTTGTTTCCACTAGAAACATCTATACTAATAAAAGGGTAATATGCTAATTAGACTGGGAGACCATCCGGATATCTTTCTGTACAAAGCCATGGAGGCGGGGTTGAGGCAGAGGCAGTTAGGGGTGATCAGGCTGGCAGGGGGGGGACAGTTGGGGGTAGCAGAGGGGCAGGGGGCAGCAGTTGGGGGCGAGCAGGCCAGTGGTGGGGGCAGTTGGGGGTGAGCAGGCCATCAGGGGGAGGGGGCAGTTGAGGGCGAGCAGGCCAGCAGGGGGGGCTGTTGGGTGCGAGCAGGCCAGCAGGCAGGTGAGCGGTTAGGAGCCAGCAGTACTGGATTAGAGAGGGATGTCCGACTGCTGGTTTAGGCCCGATCTCACAGGGATCGGGCCTAAACTGGCAGTCAACATCCCCCGAGGGGTCTCAGATTGGAGAGGGTGAAGGCTGGGCTGAGGGACACCCCCACCCATGCACGAATTTTGTGCACTGGGCTACTAGTTTATTTATATTACTTGGCCCTTTTTAATGATACATGAATTGGCTTCCACTTTGGTTTTGGTGTGGCATGGTAGGTTACTTCAACACCCTAAATCAGTTTTCTCATTTTTAAAATGAAGATTTCTTTTCTTCCATCAGATATTATCTTGGACCTTACTTTCTATGAGAAGCATTCCAGAACATCAAAGAGTAGATTCAGGTGCCCTCCTGTGAGCACCCATGACCTCCATGCTCTATCACAACCTTGAATCTCCCAATACTCTCACTTCCATAAAGACAGAGGTTATTCCCCATTCACCACAGGATCCCTTGAACAGTCTAAGTGCTCAGAAAATATTGACTGAAAAAAATGTTTGAATGAATCAACAACTAAGTATATACTTCCAAGGTAGTTGTAAGAATCCAAATCTAAGTTGTCATCAGCAATGTTGGGGGAGCTGAGCTAAGAAATCTGCTTTGGACAAAACTGCTGTCCCTTGCTCCCATCTGTTGCTGTCCTGGGCCACAGCCATCTCCCATTACACTCCCATTGAGCTTTCCTGAAGCTGACCCCATGCAGGCAGCGCTGGTGGGGTGTTTTCCAGCCTCACCAACCTAATTGTTCCTCATTTCCTGCCCATAAATGGTACAAGGTGTGGAGTTGCACCTCCCAATGTCCCAATTTCAATCATTTGTCTACATTAATCGACACTAATGGCTTTTACAAATGTAAGTCTTTAAGCTCCAGTAAGTTACATGTGTTTGAGGAGGCCACTGAAAGAAAGCAAACTCCCTGCTCCTTTAGCTTCTAGGGAAATGTTCTCCAAATATCCTGAAAGCAGGGGCAGAGCCCCACATTCCAAAGCACTGTGCCTTTGCTCAGCGATCCCTCAAGAGACTGGGTTGTTATTATTAATAAAGTGTGACTTTCTCCAAATGAAAGAACAAAGTCCTGTGTGTTACCAACTGCATGCAAAAGACAGGCACAATGAGATTTGAAACATATCAGTTTATTTGGCACTGATAAGTGGGTGTGTTTACCTTTCACTTATTTTAAAATGTATTTTTTAAGGACTATAACAACATTAGATAAGATTTTTAAAAATATTTTTGTCCTTGTGCCCAAGACTAGAATACTGTAGCTGTTACCATCTTGGAAGAGTCACTGAAAGTCCAATACAATAAGTTTTTTTATCCTCTTTGTTTTCATTTAAGGGAATAACAAATATATTTTTCTGGTTATAATTACAGTTTTTTGTTTGTTTTTTAAAATCAGAAATATGTACATTCATTTAGTTAGGTAGTTTATTTATGTATGTATTTATTTATTACATTTATCGCCCTTTGAAAATTGGTGTTTTTGATATATTTTATTGCTCTCTTACAGAGAGGAAGTGAGTGGGTCAGAGAGTCAGAAATATTGATGGGAGAGAAACATCGATCAGCTGCCTCCTGCACACCCCCCATTGGGGATATGCCCGCAACCAAGGTACATGCCCTTGACCGGAATCAAACCTGGGACCCTTCAGTCTGCAGGCCAATGCTCTATCCACTGAGCCAAACTGGTTAGGGCTATAATTACAGTTTTAAGAGTTAATATTATTTAATACATATCATTTAATCTTCCTTACCATTGCCTATTATAATTTAAATTTATAATTTAAAATATAAAACCAATATTAAAAAAACTACTAATGTAGAAAGTAAGCAACAGACTAGGAAAAAATACACAGCAAATATGAAAAATTATAAAAGATTCCTCATCCACCTGGGCATTAGGTATCTGACCAGCATTCCTTTTGAGAATTCCCAAATATCATCATTCTTAGAATCAGCCATAGGAAGCAAAAGTCAAATATTAACAATAGAATAAAAACTTGTTTGAAAATCATAAGTGCAATAATAAATGGGAATCATTCAAAATCCCATAATTAAAGGCAGACTGTCTCCAATTCACCAAAACATAGAAATAAAAATCTAATATATTATTTACCTAATATGGCTACCTGATGCAACTAAAGAACAATTTCAAAACTACATTGCTTTAGCCTGTACATTCCCCCAAAACTACATTCCCCCAAAACTACATTCCCCCCAAAGCAGGTACTAAGACAAAGGCTAGCTGCAGACAATTCATTTGAGGAAACGATTCCTGATAGTAGGAATGAGAAACTAATGAAACAGACAGAAAGAGAGAAAACCAACACAAGGATGAATGATTATTGATCCAGGCTCCACTATGAGAGGGTGATGCTTGATCCTGTCTGGACTCCTAAGGAATGCATCTCAGAGCTGTTCTCCCAGGGGGCGAGTGGAGGATGAATTTATTCACTGTCTCTCAATTGCATTGGTCAAGCATAACCCTACGGGAATTAACTCATTCAAACACAAACCTTTCCTGGCTTTGTCAGTGAAAATCATACCGCTCCCTATTGATTGAACTGGTTGTCCCAGCAGCAGTTGAAGTAAGAAGTGGTGCCGAGAGAGATGGAAATGGCTCAGTGGAGACACATACTACAGTCCATCTGTAGCATCACTGAGATTTGCTCATACCTTCCATTAAGTTCATCTCCTTCGAGGAGGTGACCAACTACTATTCTGCCAGGGAAACAAACTAGATTCTCACTGCCATAGCTGTCCCAAGCCTTAATTAGTATTCATCATCTCCCTCCTGCAACACCCTTTACAGATTTCCCTCTCTCCCAGCTGGTCTGGGCTGCTCTCCTGGTGAATTTACCCAGGACATCAACCCTAAGGGGTCTAAGCCATTGGCTGCTCCTATGCATGCATATTTGAGTTGTGAGCTCATCGTTATTACCACTCATGGAAAATGAATCCCCTGAGTTCGTGACATACTCAGCTCTACCTTAATTCTGTGGCAGTTCCTCTTGGTAATGAGGGTCCATTACCCCTACTAGCAACTGCCTTCTTTGCCTGTTGATTCAATGATAGAGGAGACCAAAATGGCCAGGTGAAAACAGAGTTTGAAGTTCAGTAGAAATTTTATTATGTCTCCTATTAGAAGTGCCTTCCCCCAGCTTGGGAATTAGAGCCCTTAATCTTGCAGATCCTAGTGATCAAATGATCAAACCTCATTCTGGGGGTCTAAATTCTAGTACTTTCTATAACTCTCTTAGACTGGGTTCCTTTAAAAGCAGAACCTGGGACAGTAGTTCTAGGAAGAAAGAATGAGGGCCAGGGGAAAACATAGGAGAGAGAAAAAGGAAGGCGAGAAAGCCAATACAAGGATGCACTGTTGATTTGGCCAATGCTATAGTAAACAGGTGCTTAATAAATGCATCTTGAAACTGCCCACCCAGAAGTCAAAGAGGAAAAAATTTCTATCAATATGTAGTTAAAATTTTCCTTTGTGTAGAGCTAAGTCACTAATATCTGCCAAAATCCCCTTTCTTTAAAACCTGCATTCCCAACATGCAGTGCAGGCTAATTTTATTTTATTGTCTAGGTCAGAGACATTTTCCTGTATCAGATGTCATTTTCTATTTTTCTTGCCCAGAACTTCTAAATTATTCTGCCTTGAAGCTCCAGTATTGGATTTCTCTCAAGTTCCAGGACTTCAACAGTCCTTCTCTCTGTTTAATGTAACTTCCAATTGTTCACGTGATGTCTTTGCTTCCAGGGGGGCTTTGCTCACCCCTCCTCTCACTCTCCCCTCATGCTCTCCATGCATTACGGATGGATGTCATGCTTCACCATCCCCTTCACCCATTAGTAGACCAGAACATATTGTGATGATAAAAATCTTTGCCAAAAATTCCTGGCTATGATCACATTGAGCTCTGAAAAAACACATTTTATTTCTCAGAAAAATTGAAACAAGCAATAACCCCAGCAAGTGAGTCTTAACTTCTTCCCAGAGGGGAAGTATTTCTGGTTGAAGGGAACATTGAGTTTGAGATGGGCCCTGACACTTACCTGATAAGAGACCTGTATGAAACTGATGCTCTAAAGGCATGAGACCGTTTTTCAATCTGTGCTGTGAAGTGAGTGTGATAGTCATAGCTTTATCTCCAGAGTTTCTGTGAAGATCAAATGCAAAAACATTTTCATAGCTTATTATCACATACATCATTAATGTGGCTGGCATTGCATTATCATTAGCTTAGTGTAAACTGATAAAAACACCTCCGTTTTGGTCTTTTTCAATGCACATTTATTGAGACTAATATTTACCAAGTCTGGTGTAAATTTCAATCTCTATAAATAAAGGTATTCACATATCCCAATTAAATTCATTACTTGTGTATTTGTCTGCTAGGGCTGCCATAACAAAATACCATAGACTGAAGGGGTTAAACAACAGAATTTACTTCTCACAGTACTAGAGGCTGGAAGTGCCAGATCCAGGTGCCGGCAGATTCAGTTTCCAATGAGAGCTCTCTTCCTGGCTTTGCAGATGGCCTCTCTAATATGGGGGGGGGGGGGGAGTAGGAGAGAGATTGATTGATTTCTGGTGTTTCTTCCTTTTCTTACAAAGACACCCAGCCCTACTGAATTAGGACCCTACTCATATGACCTCATTTAACCTTAATTACCTCCCTAAGGCTCGATCTCCAAATACATTGGGGGTTGGGCTTCAACATATAAATTTGGGGGATCACAACTCAGTACCTAACATCTCTTAAGCTTGAATTATAAATAATCAAGTTAGAAAAAAAGAAGTCCCCTCATCTTTTCTTCAGATTCATATATTGGGAAGACCCTCTCCACCTCATTCTTTAAAAGAGAAAAAGCCTTCCAGTGCTAACTCCATCTTCACTCAACACCCCTCACCCAGGAAAGCCATATGGTCATTGCTTGTCCCATCCCAGGCCTCCTTTGTTCTTCACTCCCGAGGGCACGTTGTCTAGCTTTACTATATGCCTCAGTCCTAGCACATAAGCAGGCTCTTTTGCTGTCTTTGTAATCCACTATATTTCTAGAAAACAGACAACTTCTTTTGTCTCAGTTTCTGACCCTGTCTCTCCACACCTTGTTTCTATTTCTTGATTTTCCTCTGCCTGCTTCCCCTCCTCTCCACTCTTCTCTCTCTCTTTCCAAGGTGCCAATATGCTACAAAAAGTTTAAAAAGACAAGGGAAATAGTATGTTTATTTGAACTTCTTATATTACCAATTGGACCTAATGCTTTAAATATGGAGGTACTTCATCTGAAAAGGTGTAAGAAAAACATATTAAACATATTATTTGAAAAAGTACCACTTAAAAATAAGCTTATTCTATGTCTTCTGACTTTTGGATATTCTACTTGTGTCTCTGCCTTCTCTCTTCTTTCCTTTTCCTCTCTTCTCTGCCTCTATATCTTCCCTATGTCAATGTCTCTCTCTCCTCCTCTCTCTAATCTCTCACTGGCTCTTCCACCATCTCTGTCTTCTTGTTTCTCCACCGTGATGCATGTATTCCTCTTTCTCTTTCTCCCTCTTGCTACAGCAGGTCCTATGGTAAGCTTGGTCCCTCCCAACTGAATTACTTTGTATGTCTCACCAGGGTTATATGGGAAATTGAGTCACCTGATCATTCCACACAGGAAAGACAAACTGGTTCTCCCTCTACCTCTCTCCTCTGTACTGACGATTTTGCTTTATACCTCCTTTCAGAGTCCTAAATATAAAGTCAAGAGGAACGCCTCTGTCCCCCATACCACTCACCCAGCACCTCCTCCTCCTTGTACTGCGATGAGATGCAGAGCGGGGTCAGGGCACAATCTGCCTGCCTCTCCCATTTCTGTCTTGTCTCATCTTCCCAGAATCCCTCCAGCTGGAAGGCTTAGGCTTCAGGGTTTTCATTTCCTGCACATGTGCTCTTCCCCCTCAGGCAGCGAGTCTCAGTGCCTGGTTGCCACAGGTGGGAGGAATGACTCTTCTACAAGCATAGAAGGAACGCCATGATCTGGGATGCTCCGGTTTACTTCATCATATGCTAAAGGTATTTAGAAACTCCTCTGTAGTCACAAACTAATATCCACTCACCTGTTCTTATTTACGATAGCTCCCCCGTTTTATTCAGAGTAACAGTGTGCCTGGTTGAGAGCACTCTCCTTCCCAGATCCAGAGGCCGCTGGCGCTGCCCATGTGACCAAGTCCTCACCAATGAGCTGTGAGTGGAAGGCGCTGGGGGTGGGGGAACCTTATAAAAGGAACAGCCTTCACTGGTGTTTGTTTTCTGTTTCTGCCCTTTTCCTTTTCTCCTTCCTGCCAGGACTACAGACAGGATGCCTAGCAGTTCAGCAGTCAGCTTGCAGGGACTGAGGACAGGCACAGAAAGGTAGCAGGAGTCTGGTTCTGTATCAGGCATAATTGCACTAGAGAAGCGGAACCGGAGGGAGAGAGAGAAATGCATTGAAAAGGATGGGCTTATGTAAATGTGGGCTGTCTAGGCAAGCCTGGCCAGCGAGGTTCAGTGGTTGAGCATCGACCTATAAACCAGGAGGTCATGGTTAGATTGCTGAGTCAGTATACATACCCAGGTTGTGGGCTTGATCCCCAGTGGGGGGAATGCATGAGGTAGCCTATCAATGACTCTCTCTCATCATTGATGTTTCTCTCTCTCCCTCTCCCTTCCTCTCTGAAATCAATTTTTTTTAAAAGTCTGAAACCTATAGGATAGGCTGGAACTCAGGGCACAGAATGATCTTACTGTCTACAGGGGGAATTTCTTTCTCTTTAAGGAAGCCTCAGTTCTGCAATTAAGGTCTTTCAATAGATTGAATCAGATCCACCAAGATTATCTAGGAAAAGTTGTCTTATTTAAAATGATTATTGACCTTAATCACATCTACAAGACATGTTCACCTTGACACATAAAACCATCACAGGCTCCCAAACAGCACTGTGCTGTCACCACACTAGCTCTGGACTACCTGCCTCTGGGTTTGTTAAATAAAAAATTTTTTAATTAAAGAAAAATCCTATCAGTTAAGTCTTAGTAGCCAGGTTTCTGTTATGCAACCAAAAGCAAATCCTAATTGATATATATTTCCTCTACAAAACTCAATTTTAAGCTTTTTACTTGCTATGGGCTCAAACAAGTACTTAATTTTTAAATCAAAACTGCACAATAGCTCTGTTGTTTTAGGAAAGTATTATGCTTCTCCCCAAAGCTCTGAAATTGGTTGTTTCAAAGACTAAGGAAGCCATAGGCAACAAGATTGATAAGATATGAAACTACAACTGAAATTTTTTTAATAAGAGAGTATCGCTGTTATAATCCATGTGTAGAAAATAAATAATCTGATTATGGATGGAACCCAGAATTGCCTGAAGCTAAAACCTATCCCCTTTCTACTATGCCAAGATATGAGCAGAAAGCTCTGCTTGGGCTCTCTGTGGGAAAAAGAACCATCAACAAAGCTGTTAGTGAATTTTTTTTGAAGTTCCTACTCATAGGAATGGGCATCAAGAAATTACTGCCAGTAATATTAATTAAGAGACATTTATCAATATTAAGTTGCTCTCATCATTGCTATTAAATTTGAAATTTCAGCCCTTATATCTTATTCAGATATTTTATTCAGAATGACAAATGTAGGCCAATCTATGGCTGAACATAAAAAAAGAAAATTAAAGCTTATTACTTTTTCAATGAAAGCTGTCAAAAACCACTAAGATGCACTTTGAGTAGGCAGGGTGGGCAGGGGTGAGTGGGCCAGCCAGTGCTTTCATGGCTGTTTGTTCTTGTCCAATCTATTGAAAGACCTTAATTGCAGAACTGAGGTTTCCCTAGTCAAGATGGGACTAGTAATGTCTGTATGTCAACTTGATTTTGAAAATGGTGGAGCTAATTTGTGAACACAACATTACCCTCTCCTACCTCCAAAAACCCTTGATAATAAAGACTATATTGTCACAGTCGCAGTGGTTCTCAACCTGTGGGTCGCGACCCCTTTGGCGGTCGAACGACCCTTTCACAGGGGTCGCCTAAGACCATCCTGCATATCAGATATTTACATTACGATTCATAACAGTAGCAACATTACAGTTATGAAGTAGCAATGAAAATAATTTTATGGTTCGGTCACAACATAAGGAACTGTATTTAAAGGGCCAGAAGGTTGAGAACCACTGGAAGGGATCTTCCCTCTCTTTGCTCATTCAGTTCCACAGACAACTTTAAGAGGTTGTCTGGGTAAAGATTTTTTGAAAATATATTTTATTGATTTTTTTACAGAGAGGAAGGGAGAGGGATAGAGAGTTAGAAACATTGATGACAGAGAAACATTGATCAGCTGCCTCCTGCACACCCCCTACTGGGGATGTGCCCAAACCAAGGTACACGCCCTTGAGTGGAATTGAACCTGGGACCCTTGAGTCCGCAAGCCGACGCTCTATCCACTGAGCTAAACCGGTTAGGGCTGGGTAAAGATTTTGATCCCCATTTTATAAAGAGGGGAATAGATTCAGAGAAACAAATAATTTATTTGAGTCCTCATAGCAAGCAAACCATGCCACCTTCCTGATCCTGGGAAAGAAAGAGAGGAACAATCAGCATCTTAAAGTATTTAGAAAAATCTTTTGAAAATTGAATAAAACTTGGACCAGAATGTCTTGTTTATAATAAGAGACCAAAAAATGTAGAAGAGCATGACCCTCTGCTTCCCTCTTAACTGGCGGACTAAGATTTACAAAATCTGCCCAGGTCAAGCACTTCCCACTATTGCAAGTCTTAATTTCTTGTAAGGCCATTGAGAGACAGTTTCAGGGAGGCCGGGCATGTCTGCCTGGTTACTCTTTAAATGCTATTAAAGTTATGTCTGAATTGTTCCAAAGTTGTGTGTATTTTCAGGCCCTGTCATTTCTTGGGCCAAGTTGGGGGTGTGGCAAGTACAAACTTATTCACTAATGAGGTCCCCTGTGATTGGCCATGAATGGTGAGAAAAAGAAGAAAAATTCATCCTCTTTCATAGGCTAAAAGGAAATTAGACCTTCCCCAAAGAGACCTAACCCAAAGATAAGCAAAAATTTATCTTCCCATTTTATTTCCTTCTGATGATGTCCTAGAAGTAGATAATAATTATGAGCATTTTAATGGCACTTTACAACTTATAGAGGCTTTCAGAGCCTCAGTTGTAAGGAATACACTTCTCATATGTAGTAGAGAACCTGACCTTGTGTGGTGGTCAGGAAAGACTTAGCTGAAGCAGTCACCTTTGAATTTGGCCCTGAAGCAAAAACCCAGCTTCTTCTTACTATACTGAAATATTCGCAAAAATACCCACTTGGTTGCTTATGGGAGAAGAATCATCAACAGCACTCTCAAGTGAATTTGATTAGAATGCATATTCAGAAGACTGATCATTATAAAAACTGCTGGTACTTAAAATTAAATTTATTCACTATTTATTGGCTCACCTATCTCTACTGAAGTTAAAACCCCAGCCTATATAGCTTCTTCAGAATGACAGGTGCAGATTAATCTATGGCAATGCAAAAAATATGATAAAAAATACAAGCTTAAATAAGTAAGCAAAAAATATTAAAAAGCATGAGTTTTGGGGAAACAAGGATAGGGCATTAAGGTTTTTTAGGATGACTCCAGAGAGAGCTTAGCCCAATTTTGAGGGTATAGTAGATAGAATAGAAGCTGTGAGAATATATATGTTCAATTTGGATACATAGACATCAATTCATTTTGGATTTCATTAAATACATAGTCATATGTTTTAACTCATAATTATATAATGATATGTTACTCCAATATATGTTGAACTGAATCGATATATAGCACTATCATCTATTTTACTCTCATGCCCCTTTGTTTCCAATGCCTACTACAGAGCTTGATATTATCGTACTTCGTAAATATTTGTGAAAATATATTAAAATATGTCTCCCTCATTCTCTGCTTCACATTATCTACTTCTATTGCCACCTCAATACTGAACACAGATGTCAGCACACAGTAAGTAGTTCGATAAGAACTTGATCAACTGAACTGAATTGACCCCTTCAAACTTTGTTTTCTGAGTTCAAAGGCCTTCACTGTCAACACCAGTTAGACAACCCAGGAGTTCACCTTTTCATTGCCAAAAAGAAGAAGGTAACATAATGCAGAAAAGTCCCCATTCTGACAAGTCTGTGGGAGGGTCTGGTTTCATGGTCAGAGACCTTGCAATCAATTAGAGAAAGGGAAACGGTTGCCAGTGGAAACCTTGAGGCCCTGTAGCTGTCAGAGGGAGTGAAAGGCTGGAAGCTAATCAGGCATAATGAGCTTACAGTACCATAGATCATGTCAGCCAGCATTCTTATTAATTTCCTGCCCGACGGCCACGCACAGAGGACTGATTCATCCATCAGTCCTTCCCCAGCCTGCGATGCTAAATCACTTGTCAAATCAGGAATGCAGTGATGAAAATTCAGGAGTGACATAGTGGCAGGAATATCATCCATCACCCCCCTACACCCCACCTTTGGAGAGCATCTCACCCGCACTTCATTCTGAATGGGAGGGACCAGACACTGAGAATGTAAAACAGCCAAGGACCATAAAGAATGTCTAGCTCAAGGATGGCAATAAGATTCATTGCTAAAAGTAAAGGTTGTACTAGATCAGGGATGGTACAAATATGGCACACGCACTGCCACTTCCCCTTTCCTATGTCCTTGACGGACATTGCATATCCATTATTCCATTACATCCTGGGCACAACTCCAAAATCATTCTCACCACAGCACTATCATGTCTCAACTAACAATGAATCTCCAAAGGGGTAGTATGGGGGAATAAATATTTCCTTATTGATATGGGCAACCAATGGAAAGTTTTGTGTGCCCCATCTGGCTCTTTTTTATATTCCTGATTAAAACATTTGCTACCCTTTTATTTGCATACACATTTTCTGGCGTCTACAGTCTATCTTACCATCTACAACCATTTATTTTTCTTCCTAAGTCTAGGGGAAATCTATTGGGCTAGGAGGAGCCAGGCATGCGTGTCTCACAAGCCCAAGTATGAAGAGTGGAATATGGGTTATCCTGAAATGGGGGACCTGAGAGCACCAGAGATTACTTTCCAGTCACAGAAATGAAGGTTTAAATGGGGAGCATTACTATGAAAAGTAGTAAATGCCAGGACAGTGGAGAGAAACAAGAGAAGCATCCAGATGAGTTTCAGGGGAAACCATTCAGTGCATAGCTCGTGAACAGGAAGTATATATCCCAGTGCACCCTTTTGGTCGTATCCAGATAAAACAGAGATCTGAGGGGTGCAATATGTCACTCAAGGGGGGCCACATGCAAGGGGGTGACTCAGAAACAGAGTCCTGAGATATAAGGAGGGATTTGCCAATAAAGAGGCAGCAGAAGCCAGGAAGGGCATCTCAGAGCAATAGAAGGCCAAGTGCAAAGGTTCAGAAACTCCAAAGCATTTCAAATGGATCTCACTTAGGTTCCTTCATTTGGAGCCCCGATATTTTTGCATCACAGGTGTTATAATCCCTCTTTCAGAGTAAAGGGAATGAAGGCCCAATAAGTAACTCCTCCAGGGGCACATATCTAACTGCATAGGTAGGTAATTAACCTAGGTTCCTTGATTAAGAGCTCAGGTTTCTTTCACCAGACTCACCACCTCCAATGGAGGGGGTGATAACACTCCTTTATTCCAACTTGAGCAGAGAGGTTCTTAATGAATGAAGAACCAATAGAGAAAACGTCATATAAAGCTCCACTACCAAGCCAGCATGTAAGCTAATGGTAAAGAAATAGCGAGGATATGAGATCAGAGTTGGCAGGCAGCCTCTGAAATGGGGGAAGCATTTCAGTTCAAACATGTCAACAATTTAATTCGTGTTGAATGGTCTTGCTATTGTAAGACCCACAGTAGCCTGCTATGAATGTTAATAGATAATTTCCTTTTTGCTAGTTGAAGCTAGTGCCCCCAAAAAGGATTGAGGCAAATTGGTAAAAACTTCAGCATTGTTTTTCTTTCTTCCTTTCTTTTATACTTTTAACAAAGATGAACTGAGTTCCCCGCCCCTTGCACCAGTCACTGCTCTAAGCATTGAGGATACAGAGGTGAATCAGGCACTTTCCTTATACTTAAGAGCTCACGATGTAATGTGAAAATAGGAACCAACATACAGCCCTACAAAAAACATGTGTAAGGAGAGGAGAGTACATAATCTAGTGGCACACAAGGGAGCAAGCTACCAACTCTGCCTGAGTGGACTGAACCAGGCTTCTGAAAGATGAGGTTTTTGAAATGAACTTGAAAAACGACTAGAGGTGACTAGTGATGCAATATAAGCATCAAAAAAAGTAAATACAATACAGATTATAATGTATTGAATAAAAAAAGAATACGTACATGAGTCCATATGGATCTAATCAATGGTGGGAAGAGAAAACTCTTATCACAGAAAAAAAGTAGAAAAGCTATTGGATTTAGAAAAGTCACCATTTGGCAACCATAATCTTAATAATGGATTCAAGAAAGAATGGTCAATGGGTGCTGAAGCTAGTAGGTAAAAGTTTGAGGAGCCCTAGCCGGTTTGGCTCACTGGATAGAGTGTCGGCCTGGGGACTGAGGGGTCCCAGGTTCGATTCCAGTCAAGGGCATGTATCTTGGTTGCAGGCACATCTCCAGTAGGGGGTGTGCATGATGCAGCTGATCGATGCTTCTCTCTCATCGATGTTTCTATCTCTCTATTCCTCTCCCTTCCTCTCTGTAAAAAATCAATAAACTATATATTTTTTAAAAAGTTTGAGGAGTAACAGGATATTTGCATAGTTTTAAAGTATCTCCCCTAACATAACTTAATTACAAAGAGGAAAATACAAACTTTACAGTAGAAAAAAACTAGCAAACACCACTTTAAACCAAGAGAAGAAAGTTAACATCATCAGTAATGGGACAATTTGACACCATGTACCTCTGGACATGAAGCACTGAGAAGAGCACATCATTCTGGGATGTTTTGCCAGAAATACATAATCTAAATAGAATCATGAGGAAACATTGATAAAACCAAATTGGGGAACATTCCACAAAGCAACTGACCTGGAAACTTTAAAAATGTCAATGCCATAAAAGACATAGAGGGTCTGAACAAAATTGCTCCAGATTAAATAGTATGGAAGAGACATAACAATTGAATGTGATGTATAAGCCATGATGTTCTTTTGTTATAACGGACATTATTGGGACAGTTGGTGAAATTAAAATAAGTCTGTAGATTAGATAATAGTACTGCATCCATGCTGATTTCCTGATTTCTCTAATTGCACTGTGTCTGTGGAAGAATGTCCTTGCTTTTAGGGGAAAAAAACAAACACATGAAGTATTTAGGGATAAAGGAGCATATGCCTGCAACTTATTCCCAAATGTTTCAGAAAATATTGGACAAAGAGAAAAACAAAACAAAACAAAACAAAACAAATGTAGTAAGATATTAACATTTGAAGGATGTGCAAAAAAGGTATAAAGAATGTTATGGCCCTAGCTGGTTTGGCTCTGTACATAGAGCATCAGCCTGTGGACTGAAGGGTCCTGGATTTGATTCCAGTCAAACTCGGGTTGCAGGCTTAATCCCAGTGAGGGGTGTGCAGGAGGCAGCCAATCAATTGTTCTTTCTCATCATTGATGTTTCTATCTTTCGCTCCCTCTCCCTTCCTCTCTGAAATCAATAAAAATATATATATATTTTTTAAAAAAGAATGTTATGGACTGAATTTTATCCCCCCTAAAAGTCATATGTTGTTGGAAACCCTACCTTCCAATGGATGGCATTAGGAAGTGGGTTCTTTGGGAGGTAACTATGATTATTAAATGAGGTCTCCAGGGTGGAACCCTCATGAATGGGATTAGTGCCCTTATGAGAGTCATGACATCCCTTGCTTGTTCTCTCTTTCAGGTAGGTGAGGAGAAGTCAGCAGTTTGAAACTCAGAAGAGGGCCCTCACTAGAATGCAGTCATGCTGGCACTGTGACCTCCAACTTCCCAGCATCCAGAAATGCACAAAACATTTTTTATTGTTTATAAGCCCCCAATCTATGGTATTTTGCTATTGCAGTCTCAACTAAAACAAGCATTCTTTACACTATTTTTTGCAACTTTTCTGTAAATCTGAAATCATGTCAAAATACAAAGTTAAAGAAAAAACAACAACACCTTAATGTAATATGATTATAGTTAGGTAAAGTTTGTGAGTGTGAATTGTCAAAAACAGCAAGAAAACTTGGGGAAAAGGGAGCAGACAACGTGGGTAATGGGGTTGTAACTTATATCCCCTTATTTGTATTGCTATATAATTCTGTTTGTATAATAAATAGAAAGCAGCATGGTAGATTGAAACAATGACCAGAATTTCACTAGCTAGAGAAAGCAGAGAAAGATCTTACTAGTAGATAAAAATAAGCAGCACATGTAATAGTATTTTTTAAAATCTGGCATTACACAGCATTTACTATGTGCCAGACACTGTGCTAAGTACTTCATTCATATTAGCTCATCGACCATCACAACTGCCCTATGTGGTATGTATTTATATAACCATCTCCATTTCATAGATAAGAAAATTGGGGCACAGAAAAATTAAGGAACTTAAGTCAAATGGTTGATAAGTGACAGAGAGGATTTGAACCCAGGCAGTGTGGATGCAGAAGCCTGTGCCCATAATCATTATCCCATTATTAACTTTGGCTGCTTTATGAGAGGGAATGGTCAGATTATCCTCAGTCACTTCCTGTCCCACTTTTACAATAAAAGGAACCAATCATAAAAAATGTGCAGAGAGATCCAGAGGCTGGACAATATACTCCTGGGGAACAGAGACTACCCAGGCATTTGTGTACCACAGTGTCTAACAAGGTAGCAGTGTCCATGGCTGGAACCATGGGGTAGATTGACCATGAAGTAGAAGGAAAACAACCTTTTCTGAGAACTCACTATGTTCCACGTGTCCTCTGAGCACTCTGCATGCTTTAACTCACTGAACTCTCTCAACAGCTTCAGGAGGCAAAACGTTATTATTACAGGTGAAAAGTATCTACCATGCAGCAGAGCTGGGTCTTGAACCCGGCAACCTCATCTCAGACACTCCACTAGAAAGCTAGCATGTCAGAAATATGTTGTGGGGAGATGTGAGAGCTTATCTTCAGCTAATATTGTGTGACCTGAGACAAACCACTTTCCTCCTATGGCCCGTTTCCCCAGGGAAAGTGAGGTGTTGAACTGTATGGTCTTTGGGTCCTTCCAGCCCTCTGCGTCTATGCCACTGACACAGGTGGAGGCCCACTATCACATTAATGTGAAAACTTCAGGATAAAGCAGGTCTGTCTTGAATATCTTACAAGAGAAAATAGTTACTGAATAACCATAGGAATCTCCACAGAAGACAGAGCTGTATAAACCCTGAAGTTTGTTGTCATCGAGACCATACAACCACAGACACTTAGAACTATAGTGATCATGTAATCAAAGTGGTCTCCAAACAGGACTGGCTGTGAATGAAAGGGAGCATTACTCTAATTATGTGAAAGCAGGCAGCAGTACTAGGACCATTCATGGAAAATAAACACGTGGTCATCATACTTAAAGCTGAAAGGTGCCCAGCAAACTCAAGGTGTCAACCACACATGTGCCACATACTGCTTGAAGCTCAGCAGACATAACATTTGATCTTCACAACACCTCTGTGGGGTAGTATTCTTTATTCCAGTTTTATAAGTAAGGAAAATGAGGTTCAGGGAGTTCAGAGAACCTATTATCTGCTTCCAAAGAGCATGGCAGGGCCTCGTGGATACATGAATGAAAACAAGAGCCCATGAAGCAGTAACAAGTACCTAAGTCACATACAAGCTTCAGAAGCCTGACAGAAATTATATTCTCAATTAGAATAAAACTAGCGCACTGAGACTATTTGCTGTTGAAATGATTACATGGCTTTGGTTTTGGCAGAGATGCTATCAATTTAATGTAATCACACCACTTTGTTCATTCTTGTTAGAGACTCTGAATGGAAGAAGTATGTCTGTGGTTATTAAAAACTAGAGGCCCGGTGCATGGATTCGGCCTGTGGGGATCAGGCTGAAACTGGCTCTCATCCCCCAAGGGGTCCCAGATTTCGAGAGGGCAGTTCTCAGGTGACACACCCTAGAACCAGGCTCCCTCCTGTCTGGTTCTGAGTGCATCAACTGAGAACCACAGCTGTCAAGTCACTGCAGCTAGGCAGCTCCTGCATTGGGCGTCTGCCCCCGGTGGTCAGTGCGTGTCATAGCTATCGGTCGGATGGCCACTTAGGCTTTTATATAGAGAGATGGGAAAGCTAATTGGTTATGATGTAATTTATTGAATCAGTTGGGAAAGGCTAGATGATGCTGTGATAACAAACAACTCCATAATCTCAGTGCTTTAAAATAGCAAAGGTGCATGATTTCGGCTTAGGCTATGTGTCCACTGAGTTAGCCACAGACTCTGCTTTCTTGTCCTCACTTCAGGATTCAGGCTGACCAAGCAGCCTCCATCCAGAACATTGCCTTCTTCCCATAGAGGGAAGTGAGAACTCTTGATCTTGCATTGGAGATGAAATATTTAGCCTTCCTCTCATAGCTCCTTGGCCAGAACAAGTCTGGTGGCCCAGCATAGCCATGGGGGGCTTGGCAATGTGCCTAAAAGGGAGAGCATTTGAAATATTTTATAAAGAGCACTAATGACTACCAAGCTTATAAAGTTTTGTAATTTTAATCCCTTCAGAAAATAACTAGCAAACACCAGATTTGTGCCAGGCATTGTATTAGACACTGAAGACAACACATGATCCTTTAGTTTCAAAACACTCAGGGGTGCTTGAGATCAATGATTATACCAAAAGGTGTCTTTGGTAATAAAAAGTTAAAAAATCCAAGTTCTCGACCAGCTTCTTCTTTTGCAGAGGGGGCAACTGATGCCCAGGGATGTGCCCAGGGGGACTCAGCTGGAAGAAGACTGGTTTCCAAACCCCAGAATTTCATGAAAGCAAGTGGGAGAAGGGAGGCTTACAGAGAGCTGTGTTTAGAAAGCCCTCTTGAAAGTTGCATAAGTAGGCTGGAGTGTCCTGTTTATATGAAAAGACCAAGGAATGTAGACAAGATAGCCACTTTGAAGGGTATGACAGAGGCCACGAAGGCCATGAACTCTGAAAAGGGCCAGGAAAGCTGTGGTCAGCTGCTCCGACTTGGCACTAGGCCACACGCTAGGCTCTCTTTACAGTCACATTTTAATACTTACCATATAAGATGGATGATCCTCCCATCTATAGAAGTGAGGACTTTGCATGAAATATTCTCAAGTGTATGTGGTTAAAAAAAAAAAGTCTGTTCACTTGAAGTGTCTGGAAACAAGACTAACGTACATCAACTTATGTGATGCTTTCTTTGCTTCCACTAAATTCTGTGGAATAGAGCAATAGACTGGCCATCTGTCATGAGCAGCATGGAATTGGGAAAGGAGCTTTGGACTTCATTAGGCTTGCTTTTGAACCTTAGCTCTCTCACTTACTTGCTGTGCAATTCACATCACTTTTCTCTGTTTCAGATCCCTCATCTGTCGAGCAGGCATCATAATATTCGGTATCATGAGCTTCCAAGACAAATTATATTGGAGGAATCAAGCAACACACCTGACACTTGCCAAGTATTAGTTCTGGCACTTAGTGATCCCAAAAGGAATGTTGGTTTCCATTACCTCTCACTGTGATAGTTCAGCTGAACCAGTGATCGTATTTTTCTGGATTCAGTTTGTTTGTATGTCCATCATTGTGTTAGGCTAGGCTGTGGTCACAAATAGACAAAATTTCAGTGACTCAACACAATCGAAATGTATTTCTTGCTCACCTGACAGTCCTGGGTAGATGTTGGCAAGGCCACTCTCCTTCATACTGGTGGAGGCTTGACATATTTATCTTGTAGCTTCCAAGGTTTTCCTAGGCATCGACATCTCAGTAGTCTAGAAGAGAAAATGAGCAAAGACAAGAAGAAGATGTGTGTGGTTGATGTGGGCCAGGCCTGGAGATGGAGCCCTAGCCCATGATCACACTCTCTGGGAGAGAGATTAGTTACATGGTTACACTCAACGTGGGGAACACTGAGAAATCTCCTCTAGCTGTATGCTAAACGGGAGCATGGATTTTTGTGGGCAGCCATCAATCTTGATTATTAATCAAGAGCAAACTGTGTTCCTCTTACAGTTTTTATCCCTGTTCAGGTACATAGGGAAAGGTGAGAGAGAATTACCCTGGGAGAATCTAGGAAGGCTTCTAGTAAGCCCAAGGGAGATTTGACCTAAGCCTTGAAGTTAAAAGACAGTACTACACAATGATCCCAATTGTTCTTTTAACCAACATTCATTTAACTTTTATTAGGTATCAAATGCTGGGGATACCAAGATGGAAAGACAAATAAACAATGTGAGCTGGAAGGATCAGAAAATAACTATAGGTCAGCTAAAAGGGCATGATGAAATGCAATATTTTATTAAATCATGGTTAACAACTAATAAAAACAGATTATCTAATAAATTTTCCATCAACAAATATTATGGGCAAAAAGTGTTGCCCAAGTTGTTTTTCCACACCTCTGCATTTATTACAACTGCCTAAAGGATCATATATATGATTTTAAATCTAAGTTAGTTTTTCTTTTACTCCTGAAAGGAGTAAGTCTTAGTAGCAGCAGTTCTTAAAGTTTTGTTTTCAACCAGCTAAAAATGTTTTATATAGTACTCTAAACTGTTGTCCTCCACATTCTATTGTCCTAGTTGTACTGTTTTCTGATTTGTATTTATGACTTGAGACAGTAACATTTTGAATAAAAAACACACACACACAAAAACCCCTACAGTTGAAAGGAAGCAAAGAAGGAAGAAAGGAAGCAGGGGAAAGAAGGCGCTAGCTATCTGAGCTGGGCTGAGAGCATAAGCAAAGAAAAGGAACTACTTTACCTAAAACAACTCTATGAAATAAGATTATTATCACCTATTTTACAGATTAAAAAAATTAATGATTATTATAATGATAGCAGACTCTTAGAATAGTCAGTCATAGTTAATGCTAAGTGCTACATGTGTGTATGTTTACGTACTGGTAAATATAAAAATATCCTATATAATAAAAGGCTAGTATGCAAATTGTCCCCTCGATTGGGAGGTGGATCTGGAGTTTGACCAGGGGGTGGGGCGGCCAACTGCCCACGGCCCCATCCCCCCCAGCC
>NW_005370133.1:2605893-2610818 GCF_000412655.1 Myotis brandtii
CCCCCCCAGCCAGCCCCGCCCCTAATCACCCCCCCCCGCCCCCAATCGAGGTTGGGGCCGGTCGGCCAACCTCCCATAGTCCCGGCCCTATTGGCCTGATCAGGGCAGGCCCACCGGACCCCACCTGTGCACAAATTCATGCACCGGGCCTCTAGTATAGAATAAAGTGATAAATGTAAATATATATGAATGTTTATGTGCATGTATACACTTTTTTAAGTATACATATGTGTATATGTGTATATATGTATATATTTGTACTTATCTCTTTAATGTGTTTATGTATATGTATATATATTTACTTACTAGTGGCCTGGTGCACAAATTCATGCACACTGAAAGGAAATTAATTAGAAGAAATATTTTAATATTGCCATTCACCCTTTCTCTATAATAGAAGTGTCAACCAAATTCAGGATGGACAATGATAGATGGAAACACATGCATGCGATTGGCCAGGAAGAGCTTTAAGTGTATTGTGCATGCGCGAGTCAACTTAGTCTTTTATATATATAGAATCAACTTGCTTAATTAGACCTGCTTTCTGATGTAGCTAAAATTTTTCCAGCCCAGTGAAGCACCCCAATTTCTCTTTCAGGTAATTGTCAGCAATACAGCAGTAAATATCAACATGAAGCAGATTATTATTATAGATCACGCAGGGAGAACAAAAGGTAAAATATTTAACCTGCAGCAGTGTTTGACTATATTCTGTGCAGTGAGAAAACCTGAAGTCATTTTCAAGGCCCACCATTCCTTACTTCTTTTCAGTCAGGTCAAGTTTCTAAACTTTCTAAATCTCCATTTTCAGCTAATGAAAAGAAAATAGGATTCTACCGAGTATCCTATCTACCTACTCCAGGACTTCTGTGAAAATCAAATGAGATAAGGCACAGGAAAATGCTTCACAGACATTTGGTTAAAGTGTGAAATGTTTCCACCTGGCTATAAAGCAAGTCATGTTCCTGGACTGAAGAAACCTCAAGGAATGCTAGTCGTCACTAGGGAAAGTAATCCAAGCGTTGCTATGTGACGTCATTACCCAGATGGACACTTAGCATATTAGCCTTTTATATAGAGAGATTATCATTTATTTAATCCTTATAACAAGCAATGGAAGAGGTGCTATATTATTTGCATTCTAAATATGAGGAAACTGAAACAGAGCAAAGTCAGTAACATGTTCAAGGTCAAAGTTAATAAGCAGTAGAGTTGGGATTTGGAGCAAGACACTATGGTTCCATCATTCATGCTCTAGCCATCATGCTTACTGTCTCAAAGAAGTCAAAATATTTAAATGCATGCCCAAGATCACACTATGAGACAGTGGCAGAAACAGGATTGAACCCAAGTGTGTCTGACTCAAACACCTCTTTCTCTTGTGGTCCAAACTGTCTCTCAGTAGGATTACTGTATACAGTGATGAGGGAAAAGGGCATTTTCACAGATGGATTTCATGAGCAAGCACCAAGAGAATACGGAAAAAGCCCCTAAAACATGCACCCTTGCTTTTCTGACCTCCAGTACCCAAATGCCAGTGGCCAACTTCATGGCTCAGTTGAAATTCTTCCTTGGTTACACAGGCCACAACTCCTGGTCCAGGACACATACATACCATGACCATGTTTATTCACATGAAGAGAGCCTTCCCTCAAGTTGATGCCTGAGTTGTCACAGCAACACAAAGGACAAGGAAAGCCTTGGGAGGCATCCAGAGACCAAGAAAAGCAGGTGGCCATTTTAGGATCCTGGTACTACCATGGGTCCTAAAAACCAGAAACAGTCTCATAGTTCACCTGCAGATAAAGTAACTGAGCTTGAGGAAAGTGCCAGGCACTGTGCTAAATGCCTGATATCATTAATTTCTAAGAGCCAAATTTTTAGATGAGGAAACTGAGGCTCAGAGATAGGATGTGACTTGCTCAAGGTGGAACTATGATTCAAACTTAGAACTAATTTCAGGGCTCATGTTCTTAGCTGCAAAGCCATACTCCCTAAGGACTGTGACTTGCCCAACAACCACACAGATATCTGAATGACCGAGCCAGATCCAGGGTCCTGTCCTCTCTGTTCTCTAAGGACCTCAGATTTCCCTGACTCTCAAATAGGGAAACTATCACCCACATAGAGATAAGCTATGCATTTCACCAGAGTCTCTTAACATTCTGCCCTTCATTGCCCTGGAATAGGTCTTATTCAAACTTCCCTTCCACAGCTCAGCAAATAAGCAAACGAAAATAAAAAGCTTAGCTTTCCACAAAAATAAAAAGCTTAGCTTTCCACAACTGTAAACATCTGGCAGTCTTCCTGGGTCTCAGCTTCCTCTGGCAGGTCTAAGTGCACAACATGAGTGTATTTGGGTTTCAACAGAGGATCTCTTGCTAGAGATTAGTCAAAAGCAATCCAGCCTAAAAACTTAGCCATGGAAATATGTGCTCTTGTTTGTTGACAAAAAAACTAAACAAATTGCTTGAGGTTTGGGGTTCAAAAATCTTTCAAAAATGCAATTTCCACATATTCATTTGGGATATGTGTGAGTATGTGTGTATGTTTGCTTAAATCTTGTCTGGAATAAGATGAAGTATAAATATAAATATGTACAAATAACTTAACATAAATAAATTTGAGGAGAAAACAGTCCTTTTCTTCAGTCTTACAAAATGAAATGGGCCAAAATGGATCTCAAAATGGAACCAGCCTTTGATAAAACTATCGAGTGGATCAAGCATCTGGGTAACTCTGGGAGTCACTTAAGCTCCCTGGGCTATAACACCTCATCTGAAAAATGGGGATAGTATTAGGATAGTGTAAAATTGGCTGTGGTAAGGACGGATTTAGAAAATAGTGTGAAAGCCTTCGAAACTATAGAGTCCTCCACAAAGGAAAGAGGTTGTGTTCACTGGTATTTTCTCTGGTAGACACAGGTCCCATTTTGGTGCCTTTTCCATGACTCACCACTATACCTGGTCTCATGCTGAACCTTGGCTGCCCAAGCACCCCAGAGAGACCTCCTCTCTCTGAGCCACCCCTCTCCCACAAACACCAGAGATTTTGCAAATTATAGGTGACAGGTGAATTTGGTTGTGGATGGAAGGCAAAACTGAGGTTACCAGATTCAAGAAAACATAAGTTAGACATTGAGAGTGCTAACCAGGTTGATTCCTCTCCCTGAGAGAGGAGGCAGGAGAGGACGTCCTTTCTAAGTAGCAGAGCAAAAAATTCATCTTTCTGGATGGCCTGGTAAGAGGACATCTGTAGCAGGCAGGTCAGATATCACAGGGAAGAGGGAGTAGTAGTATTAATAAGACTGAGAGAGGATTGATCAGGGCTGGATTTTCTAATATCAGCATCAAGGAGGAATACCTAATTCCATGAATGAATGAATGAATGAATGAATGAATGAATTTAGATAAAACAATATAAGAAAAGTTTAGCTCTGGTAATCTTATCCAGGATGTTCTAATCCAAAAATGAAGGAGTGATTTTACATTTCAGTTAACCTATCACTTTTGTGTTGTATGGCTTAATTTTATTTTATTTTGAATTACATATGAGGAAGAGATGCCATATTATTTCAGTGCTTTGAATATCCAATGATCCAGGAGGAACTTGGGTCCTGAGTGTCAACAAAAGCTCCTAAGAGAAGACCAGATCTTATCTCTACAGTTCAACCATCTGACATGCCAACACCAGAGAGGCATTCAGTGTAAGAAATGGCATACTTCAATGGGAACATGGGGTAAATAAAAGTGGCAACTCTGTAGAAGAAATCGATGTTCAAATCATAAGTCTAGGCAGGGCTGGCAAATGAAGCACAGTTCTGGGGAAGGCTGAGAATCAAGAGGAACAGGAGCTTGATCTCAAGAGTCCACGTTCAAGAAGGTAGCAGCTCAAGAAAGAACAGAATCAGTCATAAAATTTGACCAAAACACAGAAAGGAAGCTCAAGGAGATTTTCTGGACACTGGACTGGCAAGAAACAGGACAGGCAGTGTCAAGTTTGGCGGGTATTACAGGTGGCATCTCCCCCATGCCACATAATGCCCTGAGTGGATGGAGAAACACTGGCTATCCACATCTTAGATTCCGATAATCAGGGAAACCAGGGCACTGTTCCAACATATAGGCATCTTTATGTCATTGAACTTGAGGGAAAGAGAAAAATGGCAGTTAAACAGAGGTCCTGCAATAGGAAAGATCAGGTGAATACAATACCAATTTCAAAACCATTGGCAGAATATGAAAGAGTAGGAAACAAGGCCAAATGATCTAGAACTATAGAGGTGTTGGAATGGATATGATAACAAAGCCAAAGGTACAGGCAAAGTAAGAGGTTTTACAATACTTTTACATGGACATGTGCTAGTTAGTGTGAATCAGACTAGTTTAAATAGCCAGGTCAGTATGAATATCAAGGAAAAATGTGGCCTAAACAAGCCCAAACCACTCAAGCTGACCTGCCACCTGACATCACTGCTGAATTCTCCAAGAAGTAGCCAAAAAGCTTCTTCTCAGAAACCAGCAACAAAACAACAAGAAAGCCTACTGCATGGGAGAATATATTTGCCAATGTTATCTTTGATAAGAGTTTAATCTCCAAAATTTATTGGGAACTCATACAACTTAGCAAAAAGAAGATAAACAATCCAATCAAAAAATGGGCAAGGGACCTAAATAGACACTTTTCAAAAGAGGACATACAGAAGGCCAGGAGACATATGAAAACATGTTCAAAGTCAGTAATCATTCGAGAGATGAAAATCAAAACCACAATGAGGTACCATCTCACACCTGTCAGAATGGTTATCATCAACAAATCAACAAACGACAAGTGCTGGAGAGGATGCAGAGAAAAAGAAACCCTCTTGCACTGCTGGTGGGAATGCCGACTGGTGCAGCCACTGTGGAAAACAGTATGGAGTTCCC
>NW_005370133.1:2611412-2678767 GCF_000412655.1 Myotis brandtii
GAGGTCAATGGGGGAAAAAGGAGACATATGTACTACTATTTATAATACTTTAAACAATAAGAACATAAAATAAAAATGAAAAAGAAGTAGCCAAGTGAGAGTCTGAGATCTGGGATGGGGAGCAGAAGATGGATGAGAAAAAATATGTTATTATTTTTAACAGGTGGAGCTCAAATTCCTCCTAGGGAGAATCTCTCTTTGTTTATTAAAATTTCTTAAAATAGCTTAAAAAGAAAGTACCATTCTGATCAATGTGTAGACAGGAGATAAGGCATAAGAAGAGTGAAATAATGTACACTACATCCAAAATCAATAGGAGTTTGGGGGTACAGAAAAGAGAGATTAGTAAGGAGGGGGAATAAAGACCACTGAGTTGAAACAGCATGAGACTAGGCCACTGCATAAAAAGAACAGTGGAAACTTCCCAGTGCCAAGATTGCCAAAAGACAATTTAAAACTATGAGGCCTTGTATCAGTCAAAATTGCTACATAACAAATGACCCCAGTACTTGAAACAACAATAAACAATTATATCTTGCTCACACATCTGCAAATTAGCTGAAAGTCTATGCTGAGTGTAGCTCATGTATTTGTTACAGGTCTATGACACATGGTTTCATTCTTCTGGAACCAGCAGAATAACTAGTGCACATTTTTCTCTTTGCAGTAGCAGAATTATAAGAACCAGATCCCTGTTCTCAAGCATATTTAAAGCCTTTTCTTGCTATGTTGGCTGAAGCAAGTCAGGTGACCAAGCCAACTATCAATGAGGTGGGGAGATAAACTCCTCTGATGGAGAAGGGGGAGGCAGTAGGAAGTAGATATTTGCCAACCCATGATTTAATCTACCAAACACCTCATGCTAAATTTGAAATTACTTGCACTGCTGCAATGTACTAGTAAGTTCCTTCTCGGACCCTTCCATCAATCTTCAATAAATGTACTACAGATACAAATTGTTTGAGCTGATTTTTGTAAACAATCATGGCACAGGAGCAACATGATGCGGAGCAGAAAGTAGATGGAAATAGTGAGGTGATCCATTAAAGAGAAAGCAGAGTCAAAGGTAACCAAGAGCAAATAATCCCCAAAGTCATTGGGAAAGGCAGGGAAGTAAGGATTGGAACCGAGCACTTTAGATCTCAGGGAGGGCTCAACTGTCAACTGTGTTACCTAAGACTTTACTAATGGCTATTGGTGAATGAGGCCAGACTGCCATTTCCTTGTCTGCCAGGAAGCTCTGTCTGGACAAGTCAAGCCAAAGAAGCCTCAGGGCTCATTCTGAACAGCTGGGAAGGGAGCACTAACTAGGTCAAGATCAGAAAAAGAGAGGGTTCTTATTTGAGTACAAGGTAAGGGTCTTTTTTTATGAATCAGATCATAAGACAAAGTCGTGAGAAATAAAATATAATCATTGTAGGATTATCAGAGAGGCTAACTTGAAGATTAGTCACCATATACACTTAACTAGGGCACTTCACCCATGAAATGGAGAGCATTGAGCATTGCACTTCAGTGCAAGGGAGGTAGAAAGGCAAGAATTACTGGGTTACAAACTTGCTCAAAATCAGGAACTAGATATACTACTTTATTATCTGATTTAATCCTCACAAGCCCTCTTCTCCCCAAAGGTAGGATTAATTATTCTTACTTTGTGGACAAGGAAATAGGATCAGAATGGCTGACCTTTTTCTAATGTAAAAGGCAAGATTATACATGTAGGGTGGTAATGAAGCCACTCAGCTCTCATGAGAAGAGGAACAGGGGAGCAAAGGACTCAGCAGATCTCCACATACAATCCTGGTGGGTGACTTTAGGAGGATTTTTGTCAGACTAGTGGAGCTTGAAAGGAAAAATCCTAAATGAGCTTTTATGACTATAACTCAGGTAATGTCTTAAGACCTCAAAGCCTTTACAATTGCAAATCAGATCAATTCTGATCCACTTGGCCAGAATGAAGGAAAAAATACCTAAAATATAGGGTGCATTAATTTCATCTTATATTTATCTTTACAGATTCCTCATGGTATCACCACAGCCAGAAAAGGAGAAAGGAGCTGGGGCAGGGGAGAGCACTGACATTTAATACATGCTATTTTGTGCCACTGTGTATAAGTCAACAGATTTAAAAATGCCAATAAAGATTATAGAAGTACCGCTATATTATGACACTACCACAGGCTGGTAAATTTAGGAAGAAAGGTAAAGTCAGAAGAAAATTCTATTGTTGGCTTTAACACACTTGTCTGTGCTTAGGGCCCCCAAATTACCATCTTCCATAAGTTAAATGAACATTGTTGACACCAACAATCCAAATTAAAACAAAATAAAATGAACAACAACAACAAACCTCCACCCAAATAACCCAAATGGTCTTAATGTGACTGCTTGATTACTTGGCCTTTGCTTGTCTTTAGTATAACATCATTAATGCAGTCGGTGATGACATGTAGAGATATCAAGAAAACAACCTTCTCAATACTACTACGAGCATCTTTCTGTGCATATGGATAAATCCTAGGCTTCATACCCTTTCTCATAAGTTTACTTCAAAATTGCCTGGAGAAAGCCAGTAAGAGAAGGTGGGGTGTGCAATTTTCTTTTGTGTTCACTACACAGTAACCGTTTACTTTTTGGAATCTTTCGGATATGCATCCAAATTTCTGTGGCAAATCTTTCTAGTCTCGGTGTTTAGAGCAGCTTGAAATAGATTCAGTACTCAGTAAGATTGAGACTTTGTCAGATGCCCCAAACTGTGTACAGTTCAAACAGACAAACAAACAAACAAAAACAACTAATTGAATCATTAAGAGAAAGATAAATGTCTCTCAAAAGGCAAAACATACAGTTTTTCTTGACTATGCTTTTCCTTTATTTGTTGTCTGCTCTTGAGGACTCAATTGATGTGAACTTCATCTAAATAACAGGAAAGGCTCAGAGGGAGATCACATTCAGGTTTGTTGGAGATGAAATGCATTCATTTCTACCACAAGGCCTCCATCCTTTTCCCCTGGATCCGATTTGGTTGCTCAAGCACCAATAGAGCTGGTAGCAGCTACTTGTATGTACCAGAGCCTAATGGAAACTGTTTTTATGGCAGTATTCTGGCCTTACTCTGATCTGTTACTTGCCAAGAGCTATTCCCCCAGACTTATCAAGCTTACTTTAAGAAAAATGCCTGCCTAGTAAAAGAATATTATTGGGGATATTATCAAGGCAAAGTTGTAAGAATGTCTCATTCCACTTTATTATGCACTCACTAATACTCATATTAAATGAGTAAAGAAAAAAATTCTAGATATCCAGTGTTTTCACCCCTTAGACAAATACTTTGACCCTTTAGTAATCTTAAATATCTTAATGGATAAATACTGTGCCCAATTTTAAATATGTGTTTAGCTTCCTTTTTTAGAGGCTTCTTGGAGTTTGCGCCCTCAGGAATATAAAACCTTTCCTCCTCTCCTTTAATAATGTCTGAGTTCTCCCACTTCGTGCATGCCACTAGACCCCCACTCCCACTCAGAGCACATGGAGATCTCAGGCTGCACTGGATATAACCGAAAGCCCGTGCTTTCTCTCTCAGAAGGAACTGGGGTGAGAATCTCTGGGCTATTCCCCTTCCTTCCTTTCTGCATGTAGTTTTTGAACCAGGGAAGTCATGTGACATTGTGTGTCTGTATCAGAATCTCTACCACACAAGCCCTCTGACAAGCAGAAAGTAGATGCTCCTGATGCCCTTCCTTCATCCCTCCCATGAACTCTGCATCCACTCATTACTGGTTTGACGAACCTAATGCAGAATCACCAAATGAGCTACAATATGGGAAAGCAAAAAGTACATGGGAAAGTCTTCACCAAACCACGTTCAGTTGAATCACCCCCAAATCATCTGGACAGCAGACCACAGTATGAGAAGTTTGATTTGCTTTCATTTGTTTGTTTGTGTCTTTTGTTTCTCTATCAAGGAGCCTGCATGATCTTTTTCGAGTCTGAGTTCTCAGTGCCCTAAATTGCCCTTACTTTAACTCTCAATTTCATTTTCAAAAGGAAACACTCCTGCAACTCCACAGGGCTTTGACACTTTGCAATGCATTTGAGGGCGGAGGACCCCAAGGGCTGAGACCGTGTTTTCGAAGCAGGATGGAGGATGGTGATGGGATTGGGTAATGGGAGCTATTTATTTACCACCAGCTGCCTCCAGCTGCGACACCCTGCTAGGTTATGGAATAAGGCACAGTAAATAAACACCGGGAGGAGACATGCTGAAGCATAGCATACATGGAAATCCATCTCCTCGCAAATCCTGGAAAAATATGTACTCAGTGATGAGCATGTCCAAAATAAACCATCCCACGCCAACAATTTGGAATGATTTCCATGTTGCTGCCCCAGGAGCAATTCAGAGGAGTAAAGCAGAGTTGCTAGGGTCATTGCTTGGAGCAGGTGCACTGCCCTTCACCTCCCCTTACAAGGCTGACTCCTGTCCATCCTCCAAGACTTAGCAGAGGCATCATCTCCTTGGGGACATCTTCCCTGACATCTGCCACCAAGTTGCTTCCTCAGCGCTCCCACAGTCCCTGGACTTACCTTGTCACAGCACTCCTCACATTTTATTGAAGTTACTTACATAGTTGCTTTCTCCCCCGCTAAACATAGGAGTCAATGGAATCATGGACCATGTTCTTGCCATCTTCATATCCCCAGCACTTAGTACAATTGCTGCTGGAAGCTACTCAGTAAATGTTTGCTTAGCTAAGTACATTCTTCTTGGAAGCTTCATTATTTTTGGTCCTTAGTTTTTGTTGTTGTTGTTTTTTAAAGGAATAAAAAGTGCTAGAAGGGAACTTAAGTATTACCTGGAGTCCATAAACCAAAGATACCAAATATAAGGACCTGTATCCTGCCCCTTCCTGCTCCTGAGCATGGTGATTTCTCAGTTTCTCTCTTCTCTATCCTTCCTTTCATCTCCCCTCTCCTGAGATCCCACAAAGAAAATAAAAGCAATGAGGTGGTCCACAATTAGGCAACACTAATCTCATCCCACCTCTTTATTTTTCAAATGAAGAAACTGAGTCTCAGGACATCCTTCCCCTATTTCCACCTTTACTTCTCATCCTCTCAGCTCATTTTTACCTGTCTTCATGAGAGTTTACTTTTAATCCTCACTCCACCCCATCCACAATGAAGAATGTGGATCTAGATACTGACATTCTATGACACTGAATTGGCCCACCTTCATAATGAATAAAGCTTTCAGAAAGGTTAAAATGTTAAGTGAATATGACTCTGATACCTCCTGGATTATATCTCTTTTTCCTTGTGGCTTGTCAATCAGGTCTAAAGGGACTCCCTCACCTACCCCAGCGTGAGGTTACCCAAGTCAATTTATAGGAAATTCATACTTTCCAATAATAATAAAAGATCAGCAATAGAATCACCTTTATTGAACACCTACTAAGCACTCTGCATTCTGCTGGTTGATTTGCATCCATGATCCCATGTTATTCCCACAAAAACTCAGCAAGGCAGATAATATCCCCATTTGACAAATGAGAAAGCTAAATCTCAAAGAGGTTAAGTAGCATGCCCCAAATCATATAGCCAGTAGGAAGATAAGCCAAGATTCAAAACTAGCTCTCTTGTTCCAAAGCACACATGTGTTCTGTCACTCAACAGAGAAAACATTTAAGTAAAGGGAAAGTCCTGTTTAAATGCAGCATCTAATTTATGTACCCCTTTCTGGTGGGCTTCCATACAGCCCTTCAGCTCTTGCCCAGCATCATCTTAAAAGCACCACTAAACACCTGTCACGAGGCTCTTAACTGGCCTTGAAGGATTGCCCTGTGGGTTTTGCAATTGTTATTAAAACTGTGGAAACTCAGTAACTTCCTGGAAATTGCAGATTTAGCCATAATGAAGTGACCATTTTAGCCAAACCAAATTAACTTCCCAATCAGTGTTCCCACTAACTCCAAACAATACTCCTGCTAACCTGAAACTCTACAGACTTTAAGCAAAGAATAAAGACCCTGCAGGACTACTTTATTTCTTCTCAAACATTTTCTTTTCCTGACATCCAAATTTATGGTCAACTTTTATTCTTTAATTTTACTTTTTCAAATCAATAACTTACAATCAAAGTGGTTGTTGATTCTGAAACCAGAAGTAAAAGTTCAACAGTGATTCAGCAAATAGGGGTATTCCAAGAACTTAGTGCAAAGAATATATCCATTCCCTCTTGTATCTTCAAACAATTCTTTGGGGTACAATTTTACCCCCACATGATAGATGAGAGATTAAGTACATTGCCTAATGTCACATAACTGAGAAGATGTTGAGAAGAATTCAAACCCAGGATTTGGGTTTTCTTTTGTTTGTTTGTGTTAAAAAAAAAAAAAAATCTCCCAACCTGAAGAAGCAGAGCTACACAATAATGAGTCATTTAGAAAATGATAAGATGCCCATTATGAGCAGTGAAACAAGAAACAGCAGAGGATGTGTGATTTAGTGCACTTTAAATAAAAAATTTGTGGTGAGTAACAAGATTGGGATCTAGACAGGAATTCAGGGCCAGATCATTGAAAACCATATAAAGGCACTTGGGCACTAGGCAGAGCAGAAAGTTTAAATAGACATAAGTAATTAATTCATCATTCTTTCAACAAATATTTTATGTAGTACCAACTATGTGTTAAGTCCTGGGGACAAAACTGTAAACATAACAGATGTTTCCTGTCTTCATTGGACCTACAGTTCAATAGAGATTATGGGTCATTTCCATATAGAGTGGAAAGTGTTCTGATAGGGAATGAATAGGGTGAAGGAGAAGTATTGGGAGAACCAGTGAAGAAAAGGCTTCCTAGGGGAAATGATGCCTACACCAAGGCTTGATGAAGGGGAAGTGTGGGGAAAAGGTAGTCAAGGAGATTGGTAGAGTCAGTGGAAAAAGTATGAGCATGGCTAGAGGTGAAAGATGGTGAAAAGATGGCAGAGTGGTTGATGAGCATGGATAAATTTGAAGCTGGGAATGTAGATAAGGCTGGAAGGGCAAGATCAAGAAGCCAGAGAATGTTATAAGCAATTTTTGCCTTAGGAAACCACCCTGATTGTGGTGGCAACTATAGACATAGATTCAAGACTCTCTGTCTTTAATATACATACCATGAGAATGTGGTTGGAAAAGTTGATGGGACCTCAGGAAGCAAATTTTGTCTTAGTTATCAATCAAGATGGTTTTAGCTATAAGCAATAGAAATTCACACTGATTTAAATAATAATGAAATAATAAAAAAATAATAATACAATCAGAGGCTCAATGATATCATCAAGCCAACTTTGTTTTTGTTTCTTTCCATTTCCATTCAGCCATCTTGAACATGAACTCATCCTAAACTTGATCACCCTTGAGACTGTAAAGTAAATGCCAGTAGCAATTGAGGCTATGTGTCTCTGTTATCATCCACCAGGAGAGAGAGGAAAAGCCCTTTTTTCTCAAGCATGGAACCTAAATCCCTTCTGGTTATACTCACAAGTCACTTCTGTATCACTGGTCATGGGGGAAATGCTATGTGTTTATTGGCTTAGGTGAATTGAGATCTACCTTTGAAACAGGGATGGTGTCAACTTTCCCCATATCTCACAGTGGAGGATATTGACACTTGAAAGAAAATATGGTTGTGTTAGGAAGGAAGAAGTTGAGGAATGGGGGCAGAGCTTACTACACTCCACTGTTACAAATGGGGTACCTTTGCTTTTGAATAAATGACTGCCACAGCCCTGATCGAGCCTGCTGGAACAGACCAGCCTCAAGTCAACCCCTCATCAATTATTCATTCAACACCAACAACACCAAAATGATAACATCTTATCTCCTGACTTGGTAAATTTAATTATATAGAAGTAATCGTGTGCCTAAACAACACACACATTGAACCTAAGCAATTCTGGATAAAATAGAAATTTATTAAACTTGTCTTCATATTCACATAAATTTTAAAAAATGATACTATCTAGGCCAAGACCTTTTTTTTTTACTTTTTCCTTCACAGAATAATGTTGAGGATCAATTTCTCCAGCTTAACATCACCAGCCTTGGCAGCAGCTCATATTTGGAATATAAATGATGTCATCTGGTTGGCCTTTTCCCATCACAAACAGTAAATCTCTGAATCTGGAGAGCTCTTTTATTTGGTTACACATATTGTACAGCATCAAGGGGTTAGAACACATGTGCTGGAGATTATTAAAATCATCTGGAGGAGAATGGCTTATTATTGGAAAGTCCAGAACTTACGACCCTTTCATGCCTGGTATCTCCATCAACTCTTCTTTTGCTCTTACCTTTTCAAAGCAACAATTGTGGCCTGTTGGCTCATGAGCATTTGCAGACTAAAGTTTTGCTGGTGCACTATGTTTAATCTCCAGAAAAAGATATCCCCAACATAGTATAGAGCAAGGAGGACAGGATTAGAATTCAGGAAGGCAGCCTCAGCTCCAACAACATGCCGATATAGATGGCTTTGGACAAGTCATTTAAACTCTTAGCTTAAGTTCCTCATCTGTAAAGTGGAGATAGATGATTACTTACCTCAGAGGATTGTTTCAGAAAAAAACAATAAACAGTTACTGCCTATTTGTTTATTGCTTTATAATTTGCTAAGATATTTTCAATTACATTAGCATTAGATTTGTACAGAGGAGACACTCAGTTGATGTTTGTTGAATAATATGACACTAGGTGGTGGTAATTTGGTTTGATGGACTCTGAGTCATCAAGTTATCCCACATCTTGAACTTTGTTTTCTTCATTTATATTGTGCATTCAATTTTATCTTCCTTTTAGAGTTGCTGTGAGAAATAAACAAAATAACACACGTGAAGCATTAGCGCTGTGCCTTGCACATCAGTGTGCTCAAGAAATAGAGGTTCCTTTTCCCTTTTCTCCAATCCTTTCTTTTATAAGAGTCTCATGTTTCTCATCCTACAGAATCAGTACTAATACTGACATTCTAGCTATTAAAGGACACAGCTGTGGAGCAGACAGAACAGCAAGCCCAGGCTGAAGTCCTAGCTTTCCAACTTTGCAGTTGTGTGAACTTTGGCAATTTTCTCTGTTCCCCTGTCTGAAAGTGAAGGAGCTGATCTAGATCTGAAGTTCTCAAACTTTTGAACTTCATAGATGAAACAAGGAAGCACAACAACCACAAACCAGAAGCCTCACATAGAATGGCCAACTGTTTGACTTGACAAATAGATATTTTTTAGATAACTGCCACTTACCATTACAATCATTTCAAACAAAAGAAAAAGAACACCCCCCCCCCCGCAAAAAAGAGCAAAATTTCAGAATACAAGGCATCTCTTTAAATAAAATACACTAACTTGAAAAGACTGACTACGGAAAAAGTGATGAATTGTCTTATTGTCCTCATATTTCCCCTCCTTTTCCCACAGACTGGTGAAAATCAGTCAGGACCAAACATTGGTCTTTAGAATAGCATATGGGAACCACCAGGCTGAAGACCTGGGAGGTTTCTTCTGGCATGAATGTCCAGTGATTCTATCGTGATTCCACTATGGTGGGAAACTATACTGCTAAAACAGGGTTAGTTGGGTAAGATTAATAAGATCTTACAGCAAGCCAATTCAGAGAGGAAATCAATCCAATAACTAATTTCCCTGAACTGAATGATTCTCAGTGGAAATGGGGAGTTTAATTTAGTCAAAACAGTCTAAGACAGCGGTTCTCAACCTGTGGGTCGCGACCCCTTTGGGGGTCGAACGACCCTTTCACAGGGGTCGCCTAAGACCATCGGAAAACACATATATAATTACATATTGTTTTTGTGATTAATCACTATGCTTTAATTATGTTCAATTTGTAACAATGAAAATACATCCTGCATATCAGATATTTACATTACGATTCATAACAGTAGCAAAATTGCAGTTACGAAGTAGCAGCAAATATAATTTTATGGTTGGGGGTCACCACAACATGAGGAACTGTATTAAAGGGTCGCGGCATTAGGAAGGTTGAGAACCACTGGTCTAAGATATCATGCATTGATCAACACATAGGAATGCCCACAGGTTCTCAAGACACTTCCTTGTCCCTAACATTAATCCTTCTGACTCAGGCTCTGTTTTCTGCTGACAGTAAAATGATGATCATCACAGTTGCACCTACCCATATCAAAATATGAAAGACATGTGAGCAGAGCCAGTAGATCCAAAGTATTCCTAACTCAGGTACCACATGTCCACCCTGAGGTCAACTTTTCTAACACCTTCCACTCTCTAATCTCAGGCCAAAAAAGACCTTTGAGTTTTACCATGTTGTTGTCAAAGCCCCTGCATGAATACTACATATTTTATCACAGAGGTTCTACTAGTAAATATAGACTCTGATTTATTGTTATCACTCTTTTCTAAAAAAACTAGTTTATCTGATTTTTGACCAAATTAGATATGGACAAGCAGAATAGAGGTAAGAGAAGCTATTAAGACAAATCAGTGGAGGCTATGCTTGACTTCTCAGAAGGAGATAAAATAAAAAAACAAACAGAAGTAACACTCCTGCTACTTAGAACAATATTGGGGTTCATAACTTTGATTCTAAGTCATCAAGAAAAGTTTAAACCATACTCTATAACCTTTTAAAGGAAGTGAATGGTTACAGATTTTAGCCAAATTGGCTAAAACGATGCTCAGAGGGTCATGCCTCAGTTCTCAGGAAAGTCACCCAAGGTAGGTGGATGTTATTTCTCCTATGATCCATGACATTCTCCTAGTTGAGGTAGTAAGAGCAATTGGAACAGCAGCCTTAATAACTGACCATTGTATTATACTTTGTCTCTTCTGAAGTACTCCTCACATCCATTTTCTCATTAATATTCATATCAATCCTGTGAGGGGGAAATAATAATTATTATTACCCATTTATTTCTCCAAATGAGGAAACCAAAACTCAGAGTAAACTAATAGCTTGCCCAAGACAGCAGAGTAAGGGGCAGGGTACACAAACCCAAGGCTTCTGACACTACACCCAGTGCTTTTCCCACCCTCTGCTCCTTGCTCATCCTTGTAAATAGCTATAAGACTAAGAGGCTCAAAGGCACTTCCTTCTGGTTCTCAGGCCCATTATAAATGCCACTTGCCCTGGGGAGGAAAATAAAGTCCATGCTCTTTACTGGCCTATGTGCTAAGTCATTGGCGCCCAGAAATAACCTCCTGGAGACTAGGGCCTTGTATTTACCACAAAGCAGTGGGTAAATAGCTAGTTGGTGTTTTAGTGTTTTGTGGTCACTTAATCTGTTGTGTTCCTTCTCAAGACTCTGAAGGTTTCCTTTTTCAGTTAATTTTTATTTACGTTTCTGAGGTCTGTGTTGTTTGGGGTTTGGTTCATTGGATGTTTTTCTTGGAATGTGTTGCCATTGGCTTCAGGATGTCCTGCTCTGCTATTTCATGGAATTTTCCCTGAGTGTGGATTGCTATGTATTCCTTCAGGGCAGTGAGCCAAGGCAGTGCTGGTATGTAATCTGTTTCTCTGGCCAGAGGACTTCTTGTCACCCATCCACATGGTGCTTGATTGTATTTCTCCACTGATAATTCCTCTCCTGTCTGTTAATGTGCAGCGACCTTGGAGGTTAGCCATCTTGTGTGTTGTGCGTTGTTGGCTCTGGATAAGACGAGCTCAGTGGCTTCTGATAGAGATTGTGTCAACTGATTCTACCAGTTTGTCCTATCAGCCCAGGGTTGGGGAAAGAGATACATGCCAAATGTTATGGAAAGAGTGGAGAAGGCTCATAGGGTTAATGCTACAGACAAAGCAAGTGTGTGACTGAAAACATCCAGCCCTCCACACAGCCCTGTGCCCCAGTAGGAGACAGATCCAGGGATGCCAGGTGCATTGCAAGCACCACAGGCTCCCATGACCCTCAGCAAGCCTTTCTTCCTTTGTCTTTGACAAGCCCATAAATGATGTGCCAGAGAAAAATAAGAATTTGTTCCATATTAGAAAGTTTTGTCCTTTGGATATTGTTTTTTGTGAGTAGGAAAAAAAAGAAAGGTCAAGTAGCATTTGGTCATTTAAATGGTATGTTTTTCTCAAGGCGTTCAGCCTAATGAAGATGCAGAGCACACGCTGAGGCAAAACTTGTCCTGGATAAATCATTTCTTTGGATGTTTTACTTATTGTACTTCATCTTATTGTTTTGCTTATGTGTTCTATACCATTACTCTTTTCACAAAGAATTTAGGATAGCTTACAAAAATATGTCAGTACACAATGAAATTGCCCTAAATCATTGGAAGAAGCAGGGTGAATGGACAATATCAAAGATGTGCATACGCTTAGTGGGTAGCACTTTATAACAAATGCCCTTGTAAAATTGTTAAAAGTGATTTACAAAATTGCCTCGAAAAGCCTACTGTTTATCATTAAAGTGTGCTGGCTCTCTAATCTGTAGTCTAAATGGATGCATTAAAGAGTCTGCACCCAAGTTAATTTTAATTTGGAGGTGGAGGAAGCCAACTTCAACCTCAAGCTGACATTACGTGCTCTGGCACACCTCTAAAGGCTAACAGTTTTCTTCTTTGCAAGGAGATAAAAGGAGAACTAATATTTACTAAGTACCTAATATATACGAGGCATTATATCAATGATTTGACATTTAATAATCCATTGAGTTCTCACAACCAGTCTATGAGATAGGAATTACTTCCATGGACAGATTACATAACCAAAGCTGAGTAACTTACCCAATTTCGCCAACTAGCAGAGACAAAACCAAAATCGATACAGGAATGTTTGACCTCAAAGCCAATGTTCTCATTTTATTAAACTATCTGCCTGAGACATGAGTAAGAATTTGTTGAATGTGTTTGCCCCAGTTGGTATGTATGAAAATTATCAAATAAAGGTGGTTCATTTCAAGATTGTGCTCAAGCTAAAGGCTGACCAGAAAATGACCAAAAGTTAAAAGAAGATCGCAGTGTCTAGTAGTTAAGGTCAGCAGAAAGGAATAGCTGTGGTTATCTGTGGATACTGGGCACTGGCATACACATGTCTTCCAATGAGCCCAGACAGAACAGATCCTAAACTCCTCCAAATTAGAGGCCATAAAAGGAAGAGTAGGAAGTTATAGCCCTGATACAGAGGGAACAGTCCCATTGCTCAGAGAAAGAATGGCCACTGGTTGTTTGTTGAATTGGAAAAGTACTTCCAGGAGTTCCAAAGAGACAAGAAAAATACTGTCATTTGAAATAATAGTTGCCACTTAGAAGGTACCTATTAGGTGACAGTCACACTCTGTGTTTTATTGCTAATCTTCATAATGAATCTCTCTGCACACTATTGATTCTGACCCCTCTTTTTTCAAAAGAAGAAACAGACTCAGAAATTGTATAGATGGCTATGGCAAGACCACTAATGAGGTGCAGAGATAAGGTTGCAAATGTAAGCCTGTCTAATATGAACAACTACACATTTTCTACCATGCTTTGCTGCTGCTCTTGTACCAGTCAGGTCAACCTGAAAGGCTCAGGCCAATGGAGTAACACTGATGCCAAAGACCAAATTTGGAAGGAACAGCAGCATCTACTGCTGGAATCTTTTAGGCAGCAGAGAGCTGTCTACAACAGCAGTAAACTGATGGCCTCTGGGTAGGACATGACCTTCAGCCCACTGCCAGGGAAAGGAAAGGGAGAGAACTGGGACCTTCAAGACTCTCATGAAGGGAGGGGCAGGTGTTTCCTACTCCCTTAATGTAGTGGCTCTTTCTTAGGCTGATGAGACTTGGGGATGCACATAATTTTACCAAGTTATCTATAATGTAAAGGAAAAAACTACAATTAAAGTAAGTCTCTCTTTCTATTAGTCTGCTAGGAATGACAAACAAAATACCACAGATTGGGAGGCTTAAACAACAATAGTTATATTCGTACAGTTCTGGAGGCTGGAGGTCTGAGATCAAGGTGCCAGCTAGTTCAGTTTCTGGTGAGAGTTCTCTTCATGGCATGTAGGCAGACCACTGCCTTCTTACTGTCCTCAAATGGCCTTTTCTTTGTGATTGCATGGAGAGTGTGCTCTCTGGTGTATCTTTTATAAGGACACTAATCCTATTGGATCAGAATCCTGCCCTTATGATATCATTTAACCTTTATTAGCTCCTTTTAGGTCCAATATACAAATGCATCTGATTGAGGGGTAGGATGTAGGCATAGGAACTTTGGGGGGACATAAGCATTCATTCCATAACACTCTTCCACTCCAGACCATTTGTCAGCCTATTCCTCTCTCCAAAGGCAATCACTGTGATCCTTTTTTGAGCTTTTTGTCAAAAACCTTCTAAGTATTTCATGTGTCTAGACAAATGAGGGGACACTAGATACTGTGTTCTACATCTTCCTTTCTTTCTCCAGTAAGTACAAGGTAAGGACTGTCTCACATGTGTGCACATACCTTCCTCTTCCATTCTTTCTCAACTGCATAGTAGTCAGTTAAATTACCATAATTCAATGCAATCAATCCCATAGTTCTGCATATCAAGTTTATGTTTAGTCATTGGATTTTACAAACAATGTTTTAGGGAACATCCTTATTCAAATAAGTTTGTCTACATAAATAGAAAAAATTGGGGGTTAAAGTGTACATGCTTTTCAACATAGACAGGTATTGCCAAATCACCCTCCAAAAGGTTGCTGCAAGTTACAATTTTAACATGAAAGTATAATTAACAGTGTGAATAAGAGCTCCAAAATTACTTTCTAAATATGAATTCAATAAGCCAATATTATTAAACACCTAAGAGAAAGAAGAGAAGGTTTGAGAATGTCTTTCTCAGCCTCCTGACTCCCCACCTTTAATTCATTTCTTCCAAGATGCTGGGATGTAAATCTGATCTTGTCACTCTCTGCTCCTTATCACCCACTAGATGAAATCCTAGCTGGCATAGAATCCAGCACAGGTGGCTGATTTCTGCCCACTTCTCCATGTCATCTCTGACCACCCATTCCCTCCCATAGGTTGTAGCTTTCAGTCAGAGCAAATTAATAACATTAGAAATCCTAATGGACTCCAAACCTCTCACACCTCTGAGCTTTCTCATGTGCCAACCTTTCTTTCCATGCCTGTCTTCCCTACCAAAGTCCTACATATTCTACAATCTCTCAAGTGTCACTTTGTCTACAAAGACTTCACCCTTTTTCCCACATGGCCTGAAAACTATGTCTTCTGTAAAACTAATAAGTTATGTACATTCACATCAGAAAATGTTATTACTATAATTTGTGTATACTTCTCTGGCTTCCTATTGGATTGTAGCCATTATGTGAGAGAAAAAAAATTCATCTTCTTATTTCGAATGAACTCATTTAATCTTCAGAATGACACTTTGAAGTAGATGCCTTTACTATTATTATTTTATGGATGAGAAAAATGAGACATCAAGGTATAAAGTAACTTGCTCAATTATAGAGAAAATAGTGTCAGAACTGAGACTTGAACTCAAGCACAGTGGTTCCAGAATCCTTACTACATAAAAATTATCATAAGATGTTTCTGAACCCCCAAGCCTCCTCTTCTTACTCTTCTTCCAGAGGGGGTTCTTCTTGTTTTCTTCTTTATTAGTCTTTTTATCTCTTCTCTCATTACAACTTGGTTTCTTCCTCCCACAAACTATATTGATGCCCTCCTAATTATGGACATCAGTTTAGCCCTCTCCTGGCTCAGGCCTCAAAATGTTCTTCTTACAACCATCTAGGTACTCAGCATACAAAGCTCCTATCCCAACTACCAGGGCCCACCCATCATAGGAAGGAGTGGAGAATTATAGATAATAATTATAATATGAATGAAGCATCTGCTTCAGGCTAAGTTCACCAGAAACTAGACTCTTAATTGAGACTTAGCATTCAGGACTTTATTCAGGAGTACTTTAGGGAGGACAATTGTGGAAGGAAAGATGAAAGACATAGGGTTGAGCAGAGTGAGAAGTTGAGCTGTGATATGCTCCCAACAAGGCCTCAGCTGATCCCAGAAGGAGTTTTGTGTTGAGATGGCCTTTCAGAGCAATACTAGGTTGCAGTGAGATAGCCCAGCCATTGATCAGTCATTGAAAGCAAGCTCCCCCTTGAGAGGATGTGTGACATTGGGCTAAGCAGTTTCCTTCTTTTTCCAAGGAAGATTGGCATGGAGGGCCATCTTCAGCAGCACTCCCTGCAGCTGGGGAAGTAGGTCCATTCCTGAAGAGGGGTCTCTATGGCCCATCAGAGCATCCCCTCAGCATTTCATCCTTTAAATGCCTACAATCATAATATTGTAAGCACTGTGGCTTCATTTTTCAGATGGGACAATTAAGGCTCAGCAAGGTAAAGTAACTTGGAAAAGACCATGGACATATACAGTGGCAACTGAGCTGGTATTGGAACCCAAGCCTGGCTGAGTGTAAAACTCATGTCCCTTCTCTACATTAAGCTAACTCCCTCAGGCACATTATAAATTGTATGACAGCATGTATGTGGTAATCTTTTGAAGACCAGAAATACACACTCATAGAACTGAATTCCTTCCAGAACTGCACTCTCCCATCATCCTCCAAACAAGCAACTCCCTCTGAGCCCACACACCCACTTGCTCTCATTTTCCACATGTTTACTTGAATGTAGTCATCAATTACATACTAGGTAGATGTCATCTGGAAAGGAAGCCATGGTCATTGTCAAAGAAAAGTGAGAACTGCTTTCAAATTATGCTTGATGTTAGTCCACAGTTAATGCTAGTTCATCTTTTCAAACAAAAAATATTAGAACTGTTTTCTAAAATGTTGTCTGTGAACTCGGGAATACCCAAGATTCTCTCAGGGGGTCTGTGAGGTAAAAACTATTTTCAGTAATAATAGAAAGAAGTAATTGCTTTTTCACTGTGTTGACATTTGTGCTGACACTGCGTTGACTGATGGTGCAAAAGCCATGGGGAGTAAACTGTTGATGCTTTAGCATGAGTCAAGGCAGTGCCACCAAACTGGATTAGTAGTTATATTTCTTTAACAATATACATGCACAGTTAAAAAAAAACAAAAGTAAAAGCCAATTTTACTTTTAAATGTTTTTGATGAAGCAGTAAAGATTATATTTATTACTTATAAGAGTGACTGAAAGAAAAATTATGGTTATTCAGACTTGGGAATATATCATACATTTTCTCAATAATGAATCAAAAGAGCCTGTCACTTCAAAAAGAACAACTCATGGCATTTGTTGCCAATGATTAAATTTAGGTTTTCAAGCAAAAATGTAAATTTTGGAAAACTTGTATCTGCCATTATGAGCTTGACAACATCCTAAAAGAGATTTTCTGATAAAATTGGTGGTGATAAATAAGGAATGTGATTTTTTAATATTGTATAATAAAATGAGCCAACATTCTGAAGATGTGCATAATTCAGTGTACTGATATTTTCCATATGACCAATGAGTAATGTTACAAAATTAAGCATGGGCTTCAAAAACCATTCAAGAGGAAAGATAGAGCAGTAGATTTCAGTGTAGTAGAATGTGAAAAGCTCACTGATGTGTTTTCAGATTTCACATTGCAAGTAAAGAATTATCACTTTAGGAAATTACCACTTGTGCCCGGCCGGGGTAGCTCAGTAGTTGAGCATTGACCTATGGACCAGGAGGTTACGGTTTGATTCCCAGTCAGGGCACATGCTCTGGTTGCGGGCTTCATCCCCAATCATAGGCGTGCAGGAGGCAGCCAATCAATGATTTTCTCTCATCATTGATGTTTCTATCTCTCTCTCCCTCTCCCTTCCTCTCTGAAATCAATAAAAATATTTTTTTAAAAAAAAGAAATTACCACTTGTCAAGTTTTGGTGTAATATCAAAGAACAATATCCACAATTGTCTGAAAAGTTTCTTTAAATTAATCCTGTACGCAACTATCTATCTGGATTTTCTTCATAGACATCAACAAAACAAATATTGCACAGATTCTGACTGCAGAGCAGATATGAGAATCCAGTTATCTTCTATTAAATGAGCTATTAAAAGGATTTGAAAATATAAAACAATGCCTCACTTTTCCACTAATTATTTTTATTTTAGAAAATATAGTTATTTCTCAAAAAAATGTCATTTCTGTAAACAAGCAATGTTACTATTGTTATTTTAAAATAAATTAATATATATTCTTATAATTCCTGTTTTAATTTCTATTATTAATTGATATATGCCACATAAACAAAAATGCTTTGAGTTCCTGGATGATTTTCAACAGCATAATAGGTTCTTGAGACAAAAAATTTTGAGGACCACAAGTCCCATACTGAGAGTGCAGGGGTAGAATTTTTCCAAATGAATTCTTTAGCTTAAAATACTGACTGAATAAATAGAATAAATATTTTTAAATGAATAAATGAGGAAAGGGATGATGTATTTAAATAACTATCTGAGGAGAGTCAAAGACAGTGTTGAGTATGATTAAGTGTGGTAGGATATAAATCTAGAATATGAAAATAGGACAACTGAGATATTCCATAAGGTAGAGAAGCAGAATATAATTTGTCCAGTATCTACCAGATGACAGATGCCTTTTACGTTTGCCTACACATGTTTACAATAGCTTAAAGAGCCAGGTATCATCATTCCCTCTCACCCAGGAGCATTGAGACTCAGGGAATTTACATGACAAAGAGGACATGTAGCTAGGATTTAATCCCAGAAATGTCTGATTCCACACTGTCCCCGTCTATCTCCCCACACTATCCTACTTCCCACATGGTTCACAACCTCTTCTTACCCCCCTTATTTTATAGAGGAAGTAAGACTCAGAGAGGGTAAATAACATAGAGACAATAAAAAAATAACTTAGTGGGAGAGTCAGATTAGTGGGAGATCAGATCTCTTTACTGTATAAAAATCTTCATCAGACATATTTGAACCCCCTCTTATGACTCCCTGTCTGGTGCTCCATTGCCCCATGTAGTGTCAGGTCAAGTCCCCCTAGAATGGAAGAGAATTATGTGGTCCTCCAGCTGTGAGAACTGAGTTTCCCAAGACAAAATTCAAGCAGACATCTGTTTTGGGAAGGAAAGTTTGCACATCCATTGAGAGAGTTGGCTGACTCTTTTAAAACAGCTGAAAGAAAAAGAATAGAAGAAAAAAGACAGAAATAAAATGTTTAGTCATAATTACGCATTCTTGCTCTCTTTCTGACTTTAACTTTATTAAACACATGTTTATAAAGCAACTCGTGTGAGCTGGGCATTATGTTAGATGGGACATCCTTGTGGATGCTGGAACTTCAGGGATGAATCACAGATAGTTCCAATGCTGGAGGGTCTCACAGTCCTGTGGGGGACACCAATGAAAACAGAGTTTAAATGCAGTGTGAGTGATCAAGGTTTTGAAAGTACAAGGTGGTGTGGGAATCTGGAAGGGAAACTTGACCTAGAGTGGGCCTGGTAATGTGGCACCTGCCACATTAAAAGACTTATTAGAATCAACCAGCAGAGGACTGAGAGGAAGCAGGAGGAATACAATGTGTGTCATACACACAGATTGTGACTGCTTGGAGAAATAAAAATACTTTAGTATGAGCAGTAGGGAAATGGCCCCATTCAAGTTAGATAATAGCCATTCTCACTTTTCACTCCATACTCTGTCATACTGAAATACTTTCAGTTCAGGTTTAAGTATTTAAAATATTCCATGGCTCCATAATTATGACCATCTTGGGCCTTTAAAGGTCTAGGGATCTTAGGCTGGGAATTAGTGGGCCAGGTACTGTGTGATTATTCTGAGTTTGCAAAGGGGCACATCACCCTCCCACACCTCACTGCTGAAGGTCTTTTCAACTAATGCTTAGCCCATAGTAGATACCTATAAATACTTAATGAAGTTTAATAATGCTCCTTACTCCTGCTTTTTCCTTTCTTCTTTTCTCTTTCTTTTAGCTTCTGTTGAAGAATTAGTCACCTCACTCTACTCATACCCAAATGTCCTTCCCCCAAACAAATTTCTCTTTTAATTTGTCTTGGGATGCACAGGTCTCAGGCCTGGGGAGCACATAACCCACCTGTAAATGTGCCTCCACTCCAGGGGATCTTTGTCCTTGGTTCTTGGTTCATGTTTTTCACATCCCTGTTTGACTATACCAACTATTTCTTGAGGGCGGGGAACTTTACTCTTTCATCTTTGAGTTTTCACATTAGAACAAAGAAAGTTTACTTAAGGAGGAAAGAAAAAGAAAAGAAGTAATACTTGGTCCTGAGGAAGCCCTCTTGCTGTAACTACTACCCAGATGCTCCAGTAAAACTGCAGGAGCATCTTTTTTTTCCTACGTGGGCAAGTTTGTCATGACTCCTGTGTTTATATTTCCCAACCCACCCTGATTTAGAGGGAAAAAATAAAGAGGATTCCATAGGAAATTGTAAAACCCAAGCACAAGAAGTTGGGTGTGGGGAAGATGCAAGCAAGTGTTGGATCCCTCTCGCCACACTCTTCCACAATTTCCCTTCTTCTCCACTCCAGCCTGGATACATCCTGCACTTCAGCAGCTGATGGGAACTGGGTACAGAACCAGAAACTGAAAAAAATATTAAAGGACAGGATAAATCTTGAGCCAGGTTTCTCCAAAATCCAAAATGAAGGTGACTGTGAGGGGACTTCCAGCTGCCACTAAACTGTTAAAGTTACAGCCATTTCCTCCACTGTCTGGTCAATCTTCTCTGAAATCTTGCTCCATCTATCATCCCTTTGAGATATCACCTTTCCCTTCCTGTTGTAGCATTTACCCTGATCAAACTTCTTTCATCTTAAAGAAATCATATTCTTTTTAAAAGACTAGGACCAACAACAAAAATGAAAAATCAAAACCTGCTCCTGACTCTTCCTTTCATTTCTTTTCTTTCTCATCTAATTTTTCTTAAAAGAGTTGTCTACACTTTTCAGCTCCATTTCCTATTCACTTTCAAATCCACTGAAATCTAGCTCTCTCTCCTAATTACTGGCCTTTATCTTACTTGACATCTTGGCAGCATTTGACCATCTTGGCCATTCTTTTCTTCCCACTACCCTACTTTGACCTGACTTTTACAGGACTATTCCTTATTTATTTACTTAATTCTCTCTGGTCCCTCTTTCTCAGAGCTCCTCATGCCTTCCATTATTTCCCCTTAAATATTTGTGTTTCTTCTATTTCATTCATTTCATCTTAGGTCACTTATTCCTTTTCCACTCCTCATTTAAGAAATAGTTTTGAGTATTTTCTACCAAGCATTGTTCTATAAGTTCCCTGTCCTATGAAGCTTCAAGTATAGAGGAACACAAAGATTTCCTACTCTCTACACTGTTATTAAAATAGTTCCTCGTCCATCATTTTTCTGCCACTAACATGCTCCTTACTTCATAATCTATGGTTTCAATGCAAAACTTCCCAGACTCACACCTCAAAGTCCTTTAAAGAAATACTAACCCAAACTACATAAGACATTATTTCCATGACATTTAGGAATTGAATCACGTTTGTTTATTTAAAGAAATTAAATTTATTTTCCTCACAAAGCCTATTTCTTCTCTTGTATTCCCTATATCTGTAAATAGCAGCATTACCCAACCAGCCATTTAAGCCCTAACCTTATGAGATATTTCAGAGTCTGCCCTTTTTCATTCACCATTCATCCTATCAGTTTCCAAGTCATAAAATGCTCTCACTAATGCATTAGGTCACCATCATCACTTCTCCCTTTAGATTAAGCTCCTATTAGTCCTATATCAATTCATCCCTCTACAGAATGTGCTTTCTAACACACAATATTGGTAATGTTTCTGCTTAAAACCCTTTATAGGGTTTCCACTTATGGGAAAAGGCAAAACTACTTATCAGCTTGCAAGGCTTCCCATGATCTAGGCCTTCAATCATCACACTCTTCCTCACTCCTTCCAGCATGACCATATATTTCAATGTCATAACCAAACTGAAATATTTAGTTACTAAAAAGGGAGGTTTCTCATGCTCTTCCTCTCTCTCCTAATTACTTACTGGCTTATGCCTCAGTGATATTGCAAAAGTTCATCCTTCTTCCTGAAATACCATACTTTTCCTTACCTTCTTGTAGACTACCTTGTCATTCTTCAATATTCACATTCTTAACTAAAGTCCTCTCTGACTTCACCAAGAATGATCAATTTATTTTTTATAACACTTTGCACATGTCCCATTTGCACACGTCCCTATCACATTTTTAGAAGTTGATTTGATATTTTAGTTCCCAGAAGATAGAAATTGTACTTTTGGAAATGGCCCCATTCAAGTTAGATAATAGCCATTCTCACTTTTCACTCCATACTCTGTCATACTGAAATACTTTCAGTTCAGGTTTAAGTATTTAAAATATTCCATGGCTCCATAATTATGACCATCTTGGGCCTTTAAAGGTCTAGGGATCTTAGGCTGGGAATTAGTGGGCCAGGTACTGTGTGATTATTCTGAGTTTGCAAAGGGGCACATCACCCTCCCACACCTCACTGCTGAAGGTCTTTTCAACTAATGCTTAGCCCATAGTAGATACCTATAAATACTTAATGAAGTTTAATAATGCTCCTTACTCCTGCTTTTTCCTTTCTTCTTTTCTCTTTCTTTTAGCTTCTGTTGAAGAATTAGTCACCTCACTCTACTCATACCCAAATGTCCTTCCCCCAAACAAATTTCTCTTTTAATTTGTCTTGGGATGCACAGGTCTCAGGCCTGGGGAGCACATAACCCACCTGTAAATGTGCCTCCACTCCAGGGGATCTTTGTCCTTGGTTCTTGGTTCATGTTTTTCACATCCCTGTTTGACTATACCAACTATTTCTTGAGGGCGGGGAACTTTACTCTTTCATCTTTGAGTTTTCACATTAGAACAAAGAAAGTTTACTTAAGGAGGAAAGAAAAAGAAAAGAAGTAATACTTGGTCCTGAGGAAGCCCTCTTGCTGTAACTACTACCCAGATGCTCCAGTAAAACTGCAGGAGCATCTTTTTTTTCCTACGTGGGCAAGTTTGTCATGACTCCTGTGTTTATATTTCCCAACCCACCCTGATTTAGAGGGAAAAAATAAAGAGGATTCCATAGGAAATTGTAAAACCCAAGCACAAGAAGTTGGGTGTGGGGAAGATGCAAGCAAGTGTTGGATCCCTCTCGCCACACTCTTCCACAATTTCCCTTCTTCTCCACTCCAGCCTGGATACATCCTGCACTTCAGCAGCTGATGGGAACTGGGTACAGAACCAGAAACTGAAAAAAATATTAAAGGACAGGATAAATCTTGAGCCAGGTTTCTCCAAAATCCAAAATGAAGGTGACTGTGAGGGGACTTCCAGCTGCCACTAAACTGTTAAAGTTACAGCCATTTCCTCCACTGTCTGGTCAATCTTCTCTGAAATCTTGCTCCATCTATCGTCCCTTTGAGATATCACCTTTCCCTTCCTGTTGTAGCATTTACCCTGATCAAACCTCTTTCATCTTAAATAAATCATATTCTTTTTGAAAGACTAGGACCAACAACAAAAATGAAAAATCAAAACCTGCTCCTGACTCTTCCTTTCATTTCTTTTCTTTCTCATCTAATTTTTCTTAAAAGAGTTGTCTACACTTTTCAGCTCCATTTCCTATTCACTTTCAAATCCACTGAAATCTAGCTCTCTCTCCTAATTACTGGCCTTTATCTTACTTGACATCTTGGCAGCATTTGACCATCTTGGCCATTCTTTTCTTCCCACTACCCTACTTTGACCTGACTTTTACAGGACTATTCCTTATTTATTTACTTAATTCTCTCTGGTCCCTCTTTCTCAGAGCTCCTCATGCCTTCCCTTATTTCCCCTTAAATATTTGTGTTTCTTCTATTTCATTCATTTCATCTTAGGTCACTTATTCCTTTTCCACTCCTCATTTAAGAAATAGTTTTGAGTATTTTCTACCAAGCATTGTTCTATAAGTTCCCTGTCCTATGAAGCTTCAAGTATAGAGGAACACAAAGATTTCCTACTCTCTACACTGTTATTAAAATAGTTCCTCGTCCATCATTTTTCTGCCACTAACATGCTCCTTACTTCATAATCTATGGTTTCAATGCAAAACTTCCCAGACTCACACCTCAAAGTCCTTTAAAGAAATACTAACCCAAACTACATAAGACATTATTTCCATGACATTTAGGAATTGAATCACGTTTGTTTATTTAAAGAAATTAAATTTATTTTCCTCACAAAGCCTATTTCTTCTCTTGTATTCCCTATATCTGTAAATAGCAGCATTACCCAACCAGCCATTTAAGCCCTAACCTTATGAGATATTTCAGAGTCTGCCCTTTTTCATTCACCATTCATCCTATCAGTTTCCAAGTCATAAAATGCTCTCACTAATGCATTAGGTCACCATCATCACTTCTCCCTTTAGATTAAGCTCCTATTAGTCCTATATCAATTCATCCCTCTACAGAATGTGCTTTCTAACACACAATATTGGTAATGTTTCTGCTTAAAACCCTTTATAGGGTTTCCACTTATGGGAAAAGGCAAAACTACTTATCAGCTTGCAAGGCTTCCCATGATCTAGGCCTTCAATCATCACACTCTTCCTCACTCCTTCCAGCATGACCATATATTTCAATGTCATAACCAAACTGAAATATTTAGTTACTAAAAAGGGAGGTTTCTCATGCTCTTCCTCTCTCTCCTAATTACTTACTGGCTTATGCCTCAGTGATATTGCAAAAGTTCATCCTTCTTCCTGAAATACCATACTTTTCCTTACCTTCTTGTAGACTACCTTGTCATTCTTCAATATTCACATTCTTAACTAAAGTCCTCTCTGACTTCACCAAGAATGATCAATTTATTTTTTATAACACTTTGCACATGTCCCATTTGCACACGTCCCTATCACATTTTTAGAAGTTGATTTGATATTTTAGTTCCCAGAAGATAGAAATTGTACTTTTTCATTTTTGTAGCCCAAGTCTGCAAGTAGCACCTAGCATATAGTTGGTACTAAGGAAATATGTGTTGAAATAATAAGCCATGAAAACCCAGCTGTTCTTAACCTGAATTAATTTGAATTTGCTATTATTTTAATTCCACAGTGTCATTTTAATTATTTTCACCTGGAGAACAATATTTCTGGAGTGTGTATCATCTCTAGATACAAAGCATTTTGACTAAGATCTAGTCTATCACTGGTGAGTGTCCAACCTGATAACAGCAGAGGCCATTCCTGGGCTCCTGATATGACACTATTTCTAGCGGGTCTGCTGGTCACCCAGTCGCAAGTTGATTAGCGTGAGTTCATCTCATCATAGAGGGAGTCATATTTGATCTAACAAGGATAAACACAATTATAAATAAAGATTTTTCTTCCCTGTCTGCACAGTTAACATAGCTCTATCCCTTGTGGCCTAACAGAATGCCTATCCATTGCTTTAATGTTCTATATTAGTTTGCTTCCAATTAGTGAAAGCATTTTATAATTAAGGAAGTATGACAGTGGGTTCCCACCCACAGAATTCACTAGTCTTACCATCCACCCCATTACTCATATACTGTTGGCTTGACAGAATGATGGAATGGTCTTATAAAAGCTCACTTTTGGCACTAAGTGGAAGAAAACATCCTATGGATAAATTGTTGCATGCCAAACCTTTACCTTGGGCTCCATAGGTTTGAAGTTACTGGGAGAAATACTTTCACAAGAGAATAAGTTATATTACTATTGAATGAGATACTAAGACCTCTACTTCCCCATATTTTGGGAACTTCTCATATTGATGAATCATTGAAACTATTCAATGGCAAACTAGGGTATCCCAAAACAGGATCTTCAAGGACTTAGATCTCCTAAGGATAAAGATATGAGTTACTTCAATAGGTAAATAATGTCATTGAGCTGACTGGCAGGGAGTAATGGAAATACAAATGAGTAGTAGAAGGAGGCAGCTATAATTGTCCACTTAGGCCTCAGGATCAGTTATAAGGGAGCTGAGGTTATATCTGCATGTTTTATTTAATTCTGTTTTTCTTATTCACCCGCCATTTCTAATCACATTTCAATAAGAACCTGGTGATGGCTAGGGTTCTTTTATGTCTCATGTGGGAATATAACCAAATTGAGATCCCCAAGTGATGGTCTGGTATCTGATGAAATTTTTGTGTCATCTATGTCCATCTATCTGGACAAATACAAGAGGCTTGCTGATGGGCAAAGGTGATAGACAGTGCCAAATATCTTCCCGTTGGATCCTCCTATCTACTCTTCACCATTCTCCAACCTGCTCTGTGCTCCTGGACACTGACCTTTATAAACCACATCAACAGACTGCCATGATCACTGGCTTCCATGGGAAACAGGAGATCAGAGGACAGAAGGAAAGTGAGGTTGGGTATTTACTTTCTTCAGGGAAGATCACCTCAGGTTGGCTGTGCCTATTATTTGAAGGTCACAGGTCCTGGCAAGTGTCCTCTCCAAAGATGATCCTCTCAGGGTCCTGGTACCTACCTCTTCTCCTTGAGCTTCCTACCATAAGCCTGTATGTAATCACTTCTATTTTACTAGCCACAGAGTACTTCACCATCCCTTGTTTCACGATTATACCATTGTGAATAGTCCTCTTTTAAAACTATCCTCAAGGCACCAAGTTTGAGAGTGTCATCTGGTTCTAGCTGTTGTCCTTTGCCTTATGAAAGGGTGGTTCTGATTGCCTGGGGGTCCTAAAATGACTGCTGTTACAGATTTACACTCCCACGGAGGTCCCAGATTTCTGGATGAAATGGCTCTTGGGAGACTATTAAAAAGTGGGGCTTTTTTTGTTGTAGCTGTTAATAGGGCTTTCTCCCACCACCTCCCCCTAAAAGCAAGAGATATGCCAGGACATACTAATTGAAGATTTGAATTTATTTAAATTTGCTCTCACAGTGCATTTCATAGCTGTGGGCTTTAGACCTGGGTGGCTGTCATATAGCTGAGGACGGACAGCGACTGTTCTTTGCTGCACAAAAGGGCATATATGAACAGTTGGCCACAGGGTCAGGCTACACTGTAGCAAAAAAAGGAAGATGTGCACTTCTCTCAAACTGCTAAGTGTATTTCCACTAAAACGATTTTTCTCCATATATTGACAGAGAATTGAATCATCTGTGAACTAGACCATGAAGGAGAAATGGGTCTCAACTTGAAAGGAACACGTCAAGGATCAAATTCATCGACTTCAACCTCTCCACAGATTTTTATGACCTTCTCCATCCTGTTAACAACGTTCCAGTGCACTCTATAGTTTAAATTCATTTTCGGGGACATTCATTATATCTTCCTCTACTCACTGCAAGTTCTGACTGAGCCTGGCATATTGGAACCAGCCAGACAGACTGGGTTCAAATTGCAGCTGCAATACTTTAGAGAGCTGTGACTTTCAACATATGTCCCATCACTTCATTTGAATTTCTCCATCTGTGAAATAGAAATGATGATATATAATAACCCTTGATTAGAGACAATCTGAGAGCAATTAATATGTTGAGTAAAGATGATTTGTAGAATATGTAAAACACAATGTGGTTTTTTATCATCTCTTTAAAATATTCTAAGTGTAGGTAACCTTATCATTTTTCTGGATAAAAAGGAAATGTGCAGCCGAACCGGTTTGGCTCAGTGGATAGAGCGTCGGCCTGCGGACTGAGGGGTCCCGGGTTCGATTCCGGTCGGGGGCATGTGCCTTGGTTGCGGGCACATCCCCAGTGGGGGGCGTGCAGGAGGCAGCTGATCGATCTCTCTCATCGATGTTTCTAGCTCTCTGTCCCTCTCCCTTCTTCCCTGTGAAAAATCAATAGAATATATTTAAAAAAATATATAAAAATAAAAAAAAGGAAATGTGCAAATTTCACAATTTTTCTCTTACTTTTTTCTCTTAGTCTTGGGTACTAGACAGCCCACAGTTCTCTAAGAAACAGAAGAGCATGGTTCCTTAGAGACATCAGACAAGGGAAAGAAAAAAAAATAATTAGGTCTTGGAGGAAAAAAGAAAAACTATCATATTTGAAACTTATATAAGCTAAAAAAAATCTATGTACCAAATATTAGAAATAATAAGATAATTTTAAAATGTGGCTGCTTATAACCTCCATATATAAAAATTAATTTCACTCTTATAAACCTCAAGAATATATAAAGAACTCCTATAAAACAATAAGGAAAGGCTAAATACTTAGAAATATAATTTAAAGGAAGACTTAAATTAATGAAGTGATATACCATATTCATAAAAAGAGAGACTACTGTAAGTATGTTAATTATCTCCAAATTGATCTATAGGTATGCTATAATTACAATTAAAATCCCATTAGGGTGTTCTAAGAAAACTGACTTCCTGATTTTAAAATATATATGGAAGCACAAAGGCCAGATAATAGCCAATATATTTTGAAAAAGAAGATATACTTTATCAAATATTAATACCTATTGTAAAGCTTGTTACTTAAGATAGCATGGTATTAGTACAGGTACAGACAAATCAACCATAGGATTCAAATAGAAATTCCTGAAATAGACTTTCACATATATGAAAAACTCATCTGCAGAGGATAGTGGACTATTTGAAAAAAAAGAGGATTCATTCATTAAATGATGCTAGGACAATTGGATACCAAAATGGAAAATCTTCTAATGAATGTTGATTAGTTGTTGTTGTTTTAGCCCATATTTAATAGAGTTAGGGTCTGACCACAAGTTCCATATCACCTTCCCTGGAGGATGGTTCCAATGTCAGTTCTGTTTTCAAACACTTGGCTGTGTTTTATCAGGTCTGTCCCAGGCATTTCAAGGGTGAAATGCACATTTCAGGGTGAGTTAGAGACTTGTGTCAGTTTATACACAGACTTAGGTGTCCCCTTTTCTAGAACTCTTCCCTCCAAGGTTTCCCTCGCACTCTGGCGATCATGGGAACCACAGGACTCCTTTTCTGAGTAGATCTAACTAGAAAATCAGGGTTCCTCTCAGAATTTTACCCCGTGTGCTGTTGATAAATTCCACAGAAATGTAGCTACCCTGGTGACAAACTGCTTTGAAAAATGAGAGAGGAAAAAATACATTTCCCCTGTACCTTTTGGACTGGAGTCGTCCTTTTCCCAGTTGGTTTGGCCAGAAAGTCAGGTTATCGCTAGAAGACTTAGATGTCCACACCATGACCACCACCTCTGCCATGCAGCTTCCTAGGTGGGGCTGGCCTCAGGGTAGGACTGGAGAAACAAAAACAGGGATTTCCCTCTATACTTGCCAGCTCCTGAGTATGGGTAGGGTGTGGGAGCTATTCCCCGTCCTCTGGTTATAAAACAGGGGAATATTTTTCAGAATGTTCTTATATGTAACTCTCTGTAGTCTCGGACTCTCTCTACCCTTAGGTCAAAACTGAGAGGAACAAGAAGTGTAAAAAGACACACACACACAAAAAAAAAACACCTGAAACTCACCCCCCATTATTGGCCATTATTCGAGAATGGACTTCCTTCCCAATCTGCCTGCTGTTAGCTTTCAGTCTTTAAGTTGTTATTATTATTATTTTGTTGGAAGTTTTTAGTCATAATCAGTGGGGGAGAGAAGCTAGAATAAACTTACTCCATCTTGGCTGGTGCCAAAGTCCATACACTATTTTTTATGTAACAAATATTATATACTACAATTAAAGAAAACAAAATGTACTACCCCCAGGGGGTCTCATCATTAAGAGGACTCTAAACACACTTTTTTAGGAAATTTGACTCTGACAAGGAGAAAAAAAAATAAAGTCAGAGGTAAAGGGACAAAGGATAAGATTTAATGAGACTTGGTGTTGTTGTTTTTGTTACTAAGGGTTTGCTAAATGGGTTCATTGCTTCTCTTACCCAACACTTGAAACATTTTAATTGTTTTATACTAGAGGCCTGATGCATGAAATTCGTGCAAGAGTAGGCCTCCTTCCTCTTGCTGCCAACACCGGCTTCCCTCTGGCACCCGGGACCTGGGCTTCCCTCACAGCCTCAGCTTTATCCAGAAGGACGTCCGGAAGGATGTCTGGTCTAATTAGCATATTACGCTTTTATTATTATAGATTTATTTTCGAAATACTCCCTGCCCTACTCCCTGGGTAATAAGCCATATGAAACAGGTCTGTGTCTGTATGGCTCATGCTTGTGCTATCCCGCACAGTAAGTGGTTATTTGATAGATTGCATAGTATTTGGCATTTCGTTTCTACACCAGGTGCTGTCCAGCTCTGCCCTTATTCTCTTGCCCTTTACTTCAGTGCACACCAAGCCAACCCTCAACTGCTACCTCTTGAATTTCTCTACCTGAGGTCTTTCTCAAGCTTCTGAAATCTGTTTTGTCCACCTGCATGGCAGGTAGTTAGTACTAGAAAATTAGCATCTGCTAGAAGAAGACCTCAACCAATGATTGACAGAGTTGGTTAATAAGTATCCCAGCCCCACCCTAGCTGGCTTGGATCAGTGGATAGAGCATTGGCCTGGAGACTGAAGGGTCCTGGGTTTGATTCTGGTCAGGGTACATGCTCTGGCTGTGGGCTTGCTCCCCAGTAGGGAGCGTACAGGAGGCAACTGATCAATGATTCTTTCTCATCATTGATGTTTCTATCTCTCCCTCTCCCTTCCTCTCTGAAATCAATAAAAATATATTTTAAAATAATAATAATTTAAAAAATAACCCAGCCCCTTCCCCTCAGGTGGGTTAATTCTGCCCTCTGTCCTCCAACAAGGGCTCTCAGAATTTTCTCAGCTAGGTTTAGCTCCAGTTGCCCACAGTGGTAACTAGTTTGATAATAAACAATTTATTGACTACCTTCCCTTCTCTGACTCACTTTACCATCCTCTTTTGGTGTTTCCCTATCCTCTTAAATAAACTACTTTCACTTAAATCCTTGTTTTACGGTTTGCTACTGGGGCAACCCAAACTAAAATAGTTGCACTTTCTACACACACAGGCATGGGTCTTTTGCTAAGAGTTTCCCCCATAGCTTGAGGAGTGGGAAGAGCACTGGGCTTCAACTCAGCAGGTCCTAGTTCATCCACTTACCAGCTAGCTGACCTTGAACAAGTCCCTTGATTACTCCAGACTCAGATTTCCTCACTTGGAATGTGGAGTTAATAAAATTTGCCTCATAATGTTCTCCTGGGTATTAAATTAAATGGGTTCTTTTACATATATTGTTCTCTCATGGAGACCAGCACCTAGTGAGTACTTAGTGAGTTAATGTGTGCTGGTACAGTGTCAGTACAAAGAGTTACTTCTTGTATTGTGAGCCATCGTGCCTGCTTTATTTTTCTCCTGATGGAGAGTGGGGGTTGCATTAACATCTCCACTCAACATCAGGAATTGCTAATGATGGGGAAATGTTGGAGAACATGTACTGTTTCATCTTGAGGAACATGCTTCTAATTAACAAGAGCCTGTTTTGTTTCAACATAAATGGGCAATGGCTCAGCAGATGGTCCTGCTATTCCTGAGTCCCAGTGTGCTCCAGAGGAAATGTACAACAAACACTTCAGAAAGAGTGCATTGTCTTTTAATTTATATGGATTTCTCTTTTATAGGAGAATTGTTACGTGAAATTGTCATGGCTTCGTAGACTTTTAGGCCATAAAGAGACCATAGTGATCAAGAATATTCAGGACCCTTTGTTTTACAGTTGGGGATTCAGAGGCTTCAATGATCTCCCCTCCCAGTACTATTTCTGGAAAAATAACAACTGTCTTCAAATATGTAAAAGATTAATAAGTGAGAGAGCAGGATATCTTATTAAAGTGACCTCAAAAATGAAAAGCTGGTAGGACCATTTTGAATTCAACTTAACAGGAAAGATTCTATGAATTAGAGCTGTCCAATAAGCAAAGAGATGGCTGAAGTGATAAGCTTGTCACCACTGGAGTTTTGTAAGATGATCCTAAAATTATATGGGGTTTTCTACAAAAGATTTCTGTTCATAGGAGGGAAACTTAATTGGAATTCAAGTCTTTTCCAATTTTATGATTTGACAGTTAGGGGTTTCCTACAGCAAATACTTTGCACTGGACAGAGCATATAGTACTACTATATGCCTAGTAAAAACATGATGATGACTACCAAACTACTCTGGATCCCGTAAGGTTGCCTTAGAAATAATTAATTCTATCTCACTTCTATAAGTCCCTTCTTTCTTCATATAGACACTCCATTCAGGGGTGAATAGACATCTGTTTCCAAGTAAGGTGAAAGCTCGAGTATTTGAAACAAGTGGGGGATTCAGGAGGCCAGGCCCAGGTATAGAAATGAAGATGGCTATAGCAGTCATGGAAGTGTGTCACTTGGACCTCCCTTCAAGAAAGAACCTGCAGTTCAGCTGTGAGCAGCTGTGATTTGACAGCCTCCAGCCATTATCACCTTTAAGATCCATCTCAGCCTTTAAGCCAAGGCCCCATGATTTCCAGGGAGCCCTCACTAATGCCTGAGCATGGCAGAAGTTCTGGGATGTGCCCATTTCAGTCTGAGTTGGGGCTTGTCTTTGCTCTGCAGCTTGATATTGAATCAGTGACATTGTCAGACCTGCATGGTGATCTGAGGCTATCCTGACCCAGCCTGGCTTCTTCCCTGCTTTCCTTTCCTAGATGTCACATCCATTTCACAGTCTGAGGATTTTCCTGACCAGTCCTGCTTCTCTTCCTACTTCTGTCTTAGACACTACCCTCAATAAAGCTCGTATGCTCCTAACTCCATCTCAACCTCTGCTTCTAGAAAAGCCAGTTGACTCAATGTCTGACCTGCAACTCTGCAGCCTATGGTAAAAGGGAACAAAAGTTCACATCCCAAAGAAGGAGAATCTGAATCATCAACATGGATGATCATCCAAGGAGAGTGAGAAAGCAAGAAAGAGACTTAAAGAATAGGATGAGCAGTGGGGACCAGAGGGCAGCAGCAAGGCTTTGAGAAGCAGAGCCTGGGGAGATCCCTTGAGGAAAGTGTGTGAGAGGCAGAGAGTGTTTCCATAGGGACTCCCAAGCACACTGTCAGTGCTCTTCATACAGAAGGCACCTGATTCTATCTTGTCCTTATGGGGTTGGGAAATGGAAGAAAAGCTGCCCATACTTGATCCATTGACACTGACTATTCCATAGCACAATATGGCAACAAGGGCAATGGGCTTTGCATATGTGGAAGTTTCAGCGTTTAGGGGGCAGATAGTAAAGACAGCTACTATTTTGTTGCATGCTTATTGTGCATCAGGCACTGTTCATTGTTTTAAGGTTATTGATTGCCAAGCACTTTCTGGGGTTCAGGAATCTGGGAACAGCCTGCTATATTGGTTTGGCTCAGGGTTTTTTTTATGAGGTTGCAGACAAGCTGAGAGGGTTGCAGTCATTTTAAAACTTATCTGGAGCTGGAGGATCCACATCCAAAATCATTCCTGTGGTTTTGGCAGGCCTCAGTTTCTCACCATGCAGGCCTCTCTATAGGGCTGCTTGGCATAGCAGCTGGCTTACCCTGAAGTTAGTGATCCAAGACAGAGGGATCACCTAAGGTGAAAGCCATAGTCTTGCATAACCTAACCTCAGAAGTGAAATGTCTTCATTTATGCCATAGCCTATTGTCACACAGAGCAACCCTCAAACAGTATGGGACAGCAGTACACAGGGATCTCTAGGACCATCTTGGAGGCTGGCTACCACAACTTCTAAAGGACAATATACAGTAGATATTTTACCAATGAGGACACTGAGGCACAAAGAAGCTACAGGACACATGGCAGGGTCAAGATTTGGACTGTGAGTCTATGTCCCTAATCATTATACTACACTATCCCTTCAAGTGGAGGAATAGAAGGCAGAGAAAAAAGAAGAGAGGTGTGTTTAAACGTCATCATTGTGGATGGTTAAGTAAAGAACGACATAGGTGGCGATCATTTGTATAGGGCTTAGCAGAGCAACTCCTCTTATCAAGGGTAAGCTTTATATCAAATGTATAATTAAAAGATTATTTTCCAGACAACAAAAGAAAATTCAGAAAGACTAAATACTTTGCCCATAGTTGCACAATTAATACACAGAGGAGTAAAACTCAGTTCTTCATTTCTAAGCACAGGGTTTGAATGTGCACCTCAGCTGCTCTTTCCATTACACCAAAGAACAAACTGGTGTTTCCGATTCTCTGGAATAGTAAGTAAGGAAAATACAGTGGCTAAGAGCACAGCCTGTTAACGGGTTACATGCGAAGTAGAGAAGGCCTGCTCTAAAGAAAGAGAGTTGTTGTTTGTCAGTGTTTCTTAAAGTATAGTATACACATAGAGAAGTGCACATATTTAAAGGTATAGCTTGTTGAATTTTTTTAATGTTTTATTGATTTTATGGAAAGAGAAAGGAAGAGGGAGAGGAAGATAGAAACATCGATGAGAGAGAGTCATAGAATTAGCTGCCACCTGCACACTCCCCACCAAGAATCAAGCCCACAACCCAGGCATGTACCTTGATGGGGAATCGAACAGGCGACCTCTTGGTGCAGGAGAGGATGCTCAACCAACTGAGGCACACAGGCAGGGCTGGCTTGTTGAATTTTATAATTGAAAACAACTAAATGAAAAAGAAGACATTATCATTCACCCCAAAATCCCCTTTGTTCTGACTTTCTGTCAGGACCCCCCAGGCAGTCACCACTATGTTGACTTATAGAAGCATAGATTCGTTTTGCCTGCTTTTGTAGTTTACATAAATGTAATCTTGTACTTTTTCATAATTTATTTATTCACTATACCAGGGGTTGGCAAACTATATCCAAATTTGGCCCACCTCCTATTTCTGTACAGCCTGCAAGCCAAGAATGATTTGTACATTTTTAAATGCTTTAAAAAATCAAAAGAATAATATTTCATGGCAAACAAAAATTATATGAAATTTAAATATGTGTTCATATATGACATTTTATTGGAACACACCATGCTCATTCTTTTTCATATTATATGTGGCTGCTTTCACGTTCCAATGGCAGTTAAGCAGTTGCAACAGAAACGTTATGTAGCATTCTATTGCTTTGCACTGTTGCCTGGCTCCAGAAATAGAAGTGATGCAATCATAACTTGAGTTTGCTTCTTGGCCTGCAGAGTCTAAATATTTATTATCTGGCCTGTTACAGAAAATTTTTGCTGAGCTTTGGACTATACTATTGATGAGTATTTGAGTAGTTTCCAATTGGATGTTATGAAGAGTGCTGTTTTGAACATTCTGGTTCATGTTTTTGGTGAACATATGTAAGCATTTATTTTGGGTACATACCTAGGAGTGGAATTGCTGAGTACTGGGTTGTGTTCAGCTTAGTAAGTACCACCAAAGTAGGTTGTAGTAATTTTAGACTCTAATCAGTGTATGAGAACTCCATTTGCTCCATATTCTCACCAATAATCATATTTCCTGTCTATTTTACTTAACCATCTGGTGAATATGTCGTAGTAACAAGAGAATGTTTTTGAATTGATAATCACAGCAACCTTTTTTTTAGGCTATGACAAGCACTGTGCTAATACAGTGGGGCCTAATACAGTGGGGCCTTGACTTACGAGTTTAATTTGTCCAGAGACTGAGCTCGTTAAGGAGCTCGTTAAGGAGCTCGTTAACTCAAATTACTCTGTCAACTCAATGCAAAAAATCGGTGGAGAGACAGCTGGTATCTCAAAAAACTCGTTAGTCGGGACACTCGTAAGTCAAGGCCCCACTGTAATTGTATCTACATTATCACTTTATAGACAAGTTCATTTTACTGATGTGGAAATAGCGTTGAGCAAAGCTAAAAAATTTTAAGGTCACCTAGCTATTAAGTGGGAAAACCACTCAGATCTGATTGACTTCATAGCCTATACCCCTTATACTCTACCACATTCTCTCTCCATGTGGCAGTTTAATAAGACATTACACCCTTGGAGAGTATCAGCAATGTGAGTATCTTTAGCATTCAAACATTTGTAGGAAAAAGGGATGCAACACAGCTATGGAGAGTAGGCCTGGGGGAAGTATGGGCAGATACACTCTCATTTCTGCTGCCTCCGCTACAGTGGTTAACTGCATGCTTCCAGCCCCCTGGCTGGTTATGTTGTTGTTACATGTTCTGACAGTTGAGGCCCATGGTGAAAAATGATAACAGATTTGTAATCTCAAGATCATCTCCAGATGCTGGTCAGAAGCACCTCTGGATTCATAAAATATTTGTCTTTAGTATTTCTTGAAGATGGATGATTGGGGGGGAAAAAGTTCCAGGAACATTTCAGTATAAATCATGGGGAATTTTTTCCTTTGGCAATCTGGAATGCATTTCTCTATTTCTTTAAGAAGAATAATGTGTGTATTAATAACTTGGTTGGAATGGGGTGCGGGCCAAGATGAGATGACCATGGAAATCATTATTGATGGTTTCTTGTAGTCAAACAATCTGTTCCCCCAAACCTGGAGTTTGTCATCTGTAGGTGAGTGACTGCTAAAAGGCCACATCTGAGTCACTTGCATAAGTCCCTTCCTCTCCATCTCAACTGCTATCTCTCTACCCAGTATTTTTGGTTATCTGAATTGCAAAATGCTCATATCAACTTTCTCTCCGCACAAATAAGCATTCACATTGACACCGGGGTTGTCCCATTAATCTGATTATACCATTGCTTTGATAAAACACTTCTGAGGACTCATTGTTGCCTATAACAGTGTTCTCCAATTTTTTTATAGGTATATAATTGACTCTCTGATTTTTTTTTTATTCTGCACTACTACCTACCCATGAAAATTGTATTTATTTAAGAATATATCTTTTCATACTTATATATGTGATGTTTACTTACGAATTTATATATTTCCTATATAAATTTTTAAGATATACATTTTTTAAAGAATGAGATAATATATACCAGGGGTCAGCAAACTTTTTCAGAAAAGGACCAGATAGTAAATATTTTAGGTTTTATAGTCTAGAAGGTCTCTGTTGCAACTACTACTCAACTCGGACACCGTAGCAGAAAAACAGCCATATGTAAACAAATGGGTTTGACTGTGTTCCAATAAAACTTTATTCTCAAAAACAGTCATCAATACAAACTTGGCTTGTGGCCCATAGTTTGAGGATGCCTGATATACACATTTGGCTACTTCAGATGAGATCAAGGTAAAATTGGATACAGAAATTCAAATACTTCTGACTCGCTTCTTCTGTCTCCACTATTCATCTATTTTGTTCTGCCTAGAACTACAGTAAATTGCTTTGCAGACTGCTGCTAGCAATAATAATGCTGTGGTGAACACCTGCCAGGAACCTGGCCCAAGTTTGACATGTTACTATCCAGGCACTCACACAGAGAGCCCTATTCATCTTTTGTTCCCGAAGGAATTCCCTGAAAGGCATTCACTGGCCCAACTTTATGTGTCCCTTGCCCCCTATTTTAGCAATGTTGTAATATTGCATGGCAATGTCTACCAAAATCACAGAAATGGAGAGGAGAGGGGAAGTTCCCTCAAAAGGCATAATAGACTAACAACCTTCTCAGGTATCTTCTACCATAAAGAGAAGCACAAAGAAGGAAGTGATTATCACAATAGGATCATTTTCAGAGAGAACAGCTGTGAGAGATTAACTGCTAAACATCTATTGTGCACAACACACAGTTTTATTTTTAAGGCAGTTGTTTTCACATCTCTTTTAGCACCTTTGTCAGAATGAATGAGTTATGGTACCAAACAACTCTACAATCTCAGTGACTTAAGGAACCAAAGATTAATTTCTTGCTCACATTGCCCGTCTCTCGTGAGTTGGCCCAAAGCTCTACTCCACCCTTTCCATCAGAAACACAGGAATACTGAGCATTCCATAACTTTCTCCCAACTCAGGGAGAAAGGAAAGTGAGGAATCACGCAGTGGTCTTTAAAGGTTTCTTCCTGGAGGTATCACACATAACATTTATTCACATTTAACTTGCCTAAGCACTTAACTTCAAGGAGAGTTAAGTTGTGCAATTAAGCTGTGTGTTTGGATTATATTGTTGATATTATTTCCATGCTGCCCTCCTGTAGGGCGGTTATACATATATCCCCACCCACTATTTTATTCATATCAGACTTGGACAATTAAATACACGTAAGCAGAAGTGATGTGTTACATTTGAGCAGAAAATTTAGAGCTATCCAAACGGTTTGTTGTTGTTTTCCCTTTGTCATAAGATGTCCCAAACAAGAGCTATTTCTGCGGCCTGAGTTTTAGAATGAGGAAAATACATGGAGTGGAGCCATGTTCTACCTACAGACAATCCTAACAGGCCAAAGAAACAAACTTGTGCTGTTGTAAACCACTGATAGTTTGAAGTTAATATTTGTTATAGCAGCATAACCTAGAAAACTATGAGCAGTACAGAGAACCAGAAATATCAATAAATAGCCCTCATGACTAATACGACCAACCCTTCTACTGAAATTTTTTTCTTTACTCTCTTTTGTGCCCATATCATATACTACCCCCCTCTAGAAGGAGATACTCCAAAAGCCTGTCTTACCACTGCAGGAAACACAATATGCAGTATGTCTGGGTGTGTTTATTCACTACAGTTACCATAACAAATACCAAGAATTATATTTGTTGGTTTGAACAACAGAAATTTATTTTCACACAGTTCTGGAGGCTAAAAGTCCAACATCAAGGTGTCAACAGGGTTGATGTCTTCCAAGGCCTCTCTCTTCAGCTTATAGATGGTAATTTTCTCCTCATGTCTTCATGTGGCCTTTTCTCTTGCTTGTCTGTATCCTAATTTCTTCTTATGAGGCCAGTCGTCATACTAGATTAGGGCCCACTTATATTAGCTCATTTTACCTTTATTACCTCTTTAAGGACCCTACCTCCATATACAGTCACATTCTAAAGTACCAGGGGTTAGGATTTTAACATGAATTTTAAAGGGACACAGTTCATAACACTGGATAACATGCAGCAATCTCTTCCTCAGAGCACTCAGTAAGATGGTCTCTTTATTAGGTCCAGATGTGGGTTCTCTTGATCTGGATACCTCTGTACTAAAAAGACAAATTATCTATCCTCCACACACCCAATATATAACAGAATAGAAAAACCACAACAAAAAATCCCATTTGGAAAATAAAACTATGGACGACACATAGCAGACACTGCCCCATAGTAAATCTGAAATCCTACTGGGCAGAAACCTTGAAGGTCCCTACTTAGGAGTGGAGAATGTGTCTAAGTTATGCCCTGAACTTACACTCAGAAAGTAACTCCCTTGTACTTTGTTCTCCATTGTCCTTGGCTCTAACCTCAGGAGATTATTATTTTTCCATTTTTTTCTTTTTAGCCATGTCTGAAGTAGGTTTTGGGCAATATGTTCTGAGGTTGGGGGTACCAAGCTGTTTTATCTGTCCACTGTCTGCCCATAGAATTTAGTGGTTTCAGAGATTCTTTTAAAGCTCAATCAAAACCTCTTTTAATAAAATCAAAAAAAATTTGCTGTTATTGTTTTGTCTGTTTTGTTTTGTTGGCAGTACAACTAACCCCAAAGTTTGCCAGTTTTCTATTTCTTCGATGACAGTCAGTTTTATATGCAGATGAGCTAGTCATCACACGTTCAGATTATTTTGTATTCAAAAAGGACACGAATTGTAGGGGCCAGAGAGAGGAGTGTTATAAGATGACTTGTGGCCTCCCCAAATTCATATGTTGAATTCCTAAACTCCGTAGAAGAGGAGATTAGGACACGGAGGGCCAAACAAATGAAGACACTGAAAGAAGATGGCCATCAACCAGCCAAGGAGAGAGGCCTCAGAAGAAACAACCTTGCCAACATCTTGATCTTGGACTTTTAGTCTCCATAACTATGGGAAAAAAATCTGTTTTTTACTCACCCAATTTGTGATACTTTACTATGGCAGTCTTCTGGGTTGGCAAAAACCTTTCTTGACGATCTACAGAATGCAGTTGCAGTACTCAGAAACATCAGTTTTGAAATAACAGTCATTGTATGGGAGGCAAATGCCATGAATACTTCATTTTCCATTAGCTGGGCAAGGTCAACCATGTTTTCAGCTATTATTGTGGATCCTGTGGATTGCAGCAGGACGAGGCGGCACACCTGTACCAGCAGGCAGGTCACTGAAATCGATATGTATGGATTTAGTATTTGTTTTCTGTTTGTCCCCTCTGAGTTTTGTTCTATATCCCCTTTCTTGCCTTTTTAAAAATTATTTTTCTAATTCAATTTTAATTTATTGTTTTGCCACTTAGTCCTTTGCTTTATACTTTTTAGTGAGTTTTCTAGTGATTACACTATTCATCATCAACGTTTCACTCTACCTGGATTGACATTGTACTATTTCATGTATAATGTAGAAATCTTGCAATTTTTAAAGTCCATTTAACTCCTCACTATCCTTTATGTTTTAGCTGCCACATATACTGTATTCATTATAAACCCCTCAGACAACAGTATAATTTTTGTTTTGTATATTGACATGTATTATAAGGATTGTAAGAAGGAAAAAATAGCTTTTATATCTACCTCCATATTTACCAGTGCTATTTACTTATTTCTAAGGATCTGAGTTCATCTGGTTCTATTTCCCTTTACTCTGAAGAACTTTCATTATAATGTCAGTAGTGCAGTTAAGGTAGCAACATATTTCCTTAGTTTTTATTTTTATCTGAAAAATGTCTTTGTTTAGCCTTCATGCTTTAAAAAATTATTTTCATTGGCTATAAAATTCTGACTTGACTTTCTTTTTTCCTTCCATCGCTTCAAGATATTTTTCCATGGTCTTCAGGACTCCTTTGATTATAATGGAAAGTCCACAATTATTCAAACCTTTGCTCCCCTTTCTATAGTGTATTATTTCTCCTCTGGCTATTTTCAAGACTTTTTCTTTATTTTTTAGTAATTTCACTAATAACGTACGTAATTGTCACTATTATCAAATTTATGTATAGTGTTTGGAATTCAGACCTTCTTGAATCACTTTATTTCCTTCACACACTATGAGAAGTTTTCAGCCATTATTTCTATAGTTTTCGATCCCATTCCCTCTCTCTCTTTTCCTTTTGGAACTCCAAATACACAAATGTTAGATCTTTTGAAATGCTGTACTTGTCCTGGTGGCTCTATTAATTCAAAAAAATAATTTTTTTCTTCTTCAGAATGCATAATTTCTAGTAATCTGTCTTCAGAGTCTATTTACTTTATCATGTCCATTCTGCCAAAAAGTTATTCCAGTGAATTTTAAATTTCAGATATTGTATTCTTTTTCACTTATAAAATTTCCATTTGGTTCTTTCTTTACATTTTATATTTCTTTGCTAAGAATTCCTATTCTTTAATTCATTAAGACATGCTAACTTTATCTCACTCAGTTATTATATCTTCTTTAAAATCTTTGTCTCATAATTTGAGTATCAGGTTATCTCAGGGTTTGGTATCTGTTGGTCCTCTTTTCCCTTCAAGATAGGTTTATTATTTTTCTGACTTTTAATATGTTGAGTAATGTTGAATTGTATTTTGATCATTGTAAATGTTCTGTTTTGTAGATTCTCTATTTTGTTATATTGCTCCAGAGTTGGTGTTTGATTTTGTTTTGTTTTAGCAGAACTTTAGCTCAGTTATACTGAAACTACATACTGCCAAACTACATTTGTGAAGTTAAACAAATTTAACTTAACCCCCAGTGATAGGTGGAGGCTCACATCTCAGTCAGTCATATAAGCTGCTTTCAGTTGCCTCACCCATGCATGGTTCCAGGGTTATCTAGAAACTTGGGCTGTGCTTAAACACTGAAATAGGGATTCCCTGTCTTTTGACTTTCTCCTTTTAAGGGTTTACCTCTAACTCTCTGGTGGCTCTAGTTGCCCCAGGGGTCCTTCACCTGGTTCATTTGGCCAAAACAATGGCAGGTATTTCAATGAAAATTTTAGTCACATTTTTGCCACCTACATCACGATTGTGGGTGTCTTTAAAGGAAAGCCACTAAAAACAAGGAACTCAATCCATTTGATTCCCTCATCTCAAGTTTCAATTTCCCTTTAAAATCTATTGCCATTGTTCAGTCTCCAAAACCTCCAGTTTGTGTTTTATGCATATTCACACATTTTAGAGTCCTGTTATTTGCAGCAGTTCACTACTCCATATTGAAGGTAAAATTTTAATTCCATTTTTTAAATTTAAGAATTTTTATATTTTTTCTGTTTAAGTTGGTAACTTTAAACTTTTATAAAGTCATTAACTGAGACAAATGAGAATGTTTTTGTTAAACATACAAAGTCTGAAATTACATTTTATGATTCCCAAATTTCTATCTTATTTCATCCTCAACTTCCAATTTAATTTCCTATTTTGTTTTGGTTGCACAGAATTGAGAAATTCTGATTTATATGGCTACATAATTGCAAAAAAATAAATTTAAGTTTATCTTAAGATATCAATCAATAAAATGGAAGCTTTATTTTGAGGTCTGCATAAAAAGGAGTTAAATTGTCAACATGATCCTCTAATCCAAGATTTTATAAACACTGTATGAGAAGTAGACATCTGCTGTCAAATATATTTGGAAAAATTTGGCAGGTGTATTTTGCTAGAGAAGCATAGCAGATTCAAGATTCTGAGGAGAAATCGTTCAAATTTAACTTAACCCCCAGTGTTTCCCGAAATTAGTTACAGCAGAATTCTTATTTCAAACATACCCATTAAACAACTGTAGAATCAGTGTTCCAAATTTTGGGAAACAGACTTATATGTACTCCCAAAAGAAAGAAGAAAAGGAATTAGTGTTTATTAGGTACCTACTACGTGGTAGGCGCCATATTGAATGCGAGTAATATTATTTAATCCTTACAAAAGCCAACTGTGGAGGATTCTATTTTCATATACAGATGAGGAAAGTGAAGCACAAAAGGTTCTTTATTCAGTTTTATTGAGGTATAACTGATATATCACATTGTATTAGTTGAAGGTATACAACATAATAATTTGATATCTGTATATTGTAAAATGATTACCCCAATAAGTTTAGTTAATATTCATCACCTCACAGGGTTACAATTCTTTTTCTTATGATGACAACTTTTAAGATCTACTCTTTATCAACTTTCAAGTGTACCATACAGTATTGTTAACTACATTCACCATGCTATACATTAAATCCCAGGACTTATGTATGTTATATCTGGAACTTGACAGCTTTTAACCACCTTCACCCATTTCCCCAACTTCCTGCCTCTGGCAATCACTTATTTGTGCTGTTTCTATGAATTCAGTTTTTTGGGTTTTTTTTAGACTCTACATATAAGTGAGATCATGCAATATTTGTCTTTTTCTGTATGACTTTTTTCACTTAGCATAATGCTCTCAAGATTCATCCATGTTTTCACAAATGGCAAGATTTCCTTCTTTTTATGGCTTAATATTTCATTGTACATTTTACCACATTTTCTTTATCCACTCATCTATTATAGGTTGTTTCCATGTCTTGGCTATTTATCTACACTAATAAAAGAGAAACATGGTAATTAGCGTACGACCGCTACCCTTCCCATTGGCTAATCAGGGAGATATGCAAATTAACTGTCAGCCAAGATGGTGGCCGGCAGCCAGGCAGCTGATGCGAACAGGGAGGCTTGCTTCCTTCAGTGACAGAGGACTCCAACGTTCCCCGCCTGCCTTTTCTTTCTGGGGAGGCTTTTCTTTTCCCCCCAGTGGTGCGCAATTCAAAGGTGCTAGCCACAGAGCTGCCTGCTACAGTGCTGCCCAATCTCTCCCCATACCCAGTTGGATTGAGTCTGGCGTATTTGTCTTTTTCTGTATGACTTTTTTCACTTAGCATAATGTTCTCAAGGTTCATCCATGTTTTCACAAATAGCAAGATTTCCTTCTTTTTATGGCTTAATAATATTTCATTGTACATTTTACCACATTTTCTTTATCCATTCATCTATCATAGGTTGTTTCCATGTCTTGGCTATTTATAGATATAAAAGCCTAAATGACCTTTAGGGCAGAACAATTGAACTACCAGAACAACTGGTCACTATGATGCGCACTGACCACTCCAATCGCCTGATCAGGACCTGCTGGCCAACCTCCTGGTCCTTCCCTCCAGCCAGCAGGGGCCGACTGCCCAATGGAGAACGAGGAACTGGGGATAAGTGGCAGCAAATGTGGGCAGCGCCAGGCCAAGGTGGGTGCAGGCAGGGGGCAGGGCGGGCTGCCAGCAGCCGGGGGAAAGAAGGCCCCGGCTAGCCAACCTCCCGGTCCCTGAAGGCTTTTGAAAAACTTCTTTCTGGGGAGGCTTTTCTTTTCCCCCCAGTGGTGCGCAATTCAAAGGTGCTAGCCACAGAGCTGCCTGCTACAGTGCTGCCCAATCTCTCCCCATACCCAGTTGGATTGAGTCTGGCGTGCAGTGGGGGGAACACCCCAAGCCACTGTCCACAGGCAGGAAGCTGGCGGAGGTGGGGTATGGACGCAGGGGCCTCAGAACTGGACCACCCGGCCCCCAGGGCGCTCTCCACCTGGAGGCATCCAGCTGCAGACCTCCGACCCCATTCACTGGATCAGTGGTGGTGTGGAAAGTGACCTGGGAGGGTGAGGAAATGAAACAAGGGGCAAGTTCCTGTGACCTTCCCCTCCCAGGATAATGCTGCCCTCTATAACCTCCCACGTGCCAAGAGATAAATGTGGATTCTCAAAGAGGCAGGCCCCGAGGAGCTTCAGCTGGGGTGACAAGAGGAGTTACTCACTTCTGACACCCCCACCCTTTGCTTTAAGGCTGCATTTTCCTTCCCAATACATGTTTCTTGAAGTACATAATGGTTTGTGTTTAGACATGTGATAAACGTGGGGAAAATAAAGTTTTATTCTTTAGAACAAAAGAGTCTGGAGTCTTTGGGGGGGGGTGTCTCTCTCTCTTGCTCTCTCTCTCTATCTCTATCTCTCTCTCTTTCACACACACATACACACTCACTCCTTCCTCCCCTCTTCCCTGGCCTGGCAAATCTTCATGTAGAAAGTTAACCCTAGCTCCTCAGAATCCATCCTAGCTGGAGTGGCCTCTGTTTTATTTTTTTGTTTGTTTGTTTGTTTTCTCACAAGGTTTTTTTCTAACCTCTAAACCAGCAGTTGGACATCCCCCAAGGGGTCCCGGATTGCGAAAGGGTGCAAGCCGGGCTGAGGGCTCCCCCCATGCACGAATTTCGTGCACCGGGCCTCTAGTTGTAAATAATGCCACAATAAATATTGAAAGGCAGATATCGTTTTTATATCTGGTGTGATATATCCAAGTGTCTTTGCTTAGCCAAGGCTTATAGCTTCAATTCCAACAAAGCGTCAAAGTGGACTCAGTCGGGCCCGGCCAGTGTAACTCAGTCATTGAGTGTTGACCTATGAACCAGGAGGTCACAGTTCAATTCCCAGTCAAGGCACATACACAGGTTGCGGGCTCGATCTCTTGTGTGGAGCATGCAGGAGGCATCTGACCAATGATTCGTTCTCACCATTAATGTTTCTCTCTCTCTATCCCTCTCCTTTCCTCTCTGAAACCAATAAAAATTATATATTTTAAGAGAAAAAAGTGGACTCAGTGGGAATCGAGCTAAACAAGGGTCAGGTGTCCAAGAATTCTCAGACTAGTAGCCAGGGAAGTCAACCAACACTATTGTGGAGAATAGGCAAAGTAGTGGCCAGGAAAATGGTGCTAGGAAATAGAAATAAAAGAGTTGAGAAAATAAAGAGGGAAATTCTGCAGCAACATGAGTATTTGGGTAGGTCAATAATAAGATCAATGGGAAGAGGAAAAGTGAGAAGAAAAGAAATCCAAAATTATGGTCTTTTTACAAGGGGATTAGCATTTGTATAGTAATGAGTATAACCATTTTAAAGAATCGCTTAAGAAAATAGATGGCTTAATAAAAGAGAAATTTTCAAATGAGTGCTAGAAAAAAGAAATTCTAATGGATGTCACAAGAGAAAGTGAAGGTTACAAACTGGTCATGGAGGCTTCCTTCAATTGGCAGGATATGAATCGTCTTGAGGTCAAAGAGGATTCAAATGGCCAAAAGGAAGAAGGGAAAATATTTATATAATAATTGTCAATAGTTTTACCCTTACCTGTCAGGGGGTACATTTATATCCTTCCCACTATAAAATTGCCAGGACAATAATTTGTGAACTTCAAATTTTATCAAGGCCCTCATTTGTAAAAAATTGTAATTGATATTTTTTTAAAGTATAATGAGTGATTTTACTTTTATAATTCAAATCATTTTAGCAAACATTTTTTTTCCATTGTTCATCTCCTTATTAGACTTTGCAGGGTGGAGAAGTAATTAGACACTTGGTATAGCCCCATGTACAAGTTCCTGGCTTTCGAATCACTTTCCACTCTAAAATTATCTTTGCAAGACAAGTGACAATTTATCCCACTATAATTTTTTAAAGTGGAAACTTGATTTTTCCAAAGTATTTTGACTTCTAGTGGAATGTTTTTCCAGCCTGGACTCCTAAGACCACGATCTACTTTCAACCACCGACACTGTGCTAGGAATCTGCAAGTTGCAAGGACAAATATAATGCCCCATGTATATATATTTTTTTAAAGTAAAGATCATCTCCACAGTGAAAGTGATTAAATTCAAAAATTAGAGAAAATGCCATTGTCTTAATTTCCAGGGATAACCTTTGTTAAGAGTTTGCTGTATTTTCTTTCTAGTCTGTGTCTGTAGTATATATATTTTTACATAACTGTTATCAAATGTTACATACAAAATATAATGTGCAGACTTTAAATATTATGCCTACATTTTCTGATTATAATACTAGTATAGACTAATTTTAGACAAAGCATAAATGACTATGAAATCCATTTACTCCAAAATATTATGTATATTTTATATTGTCAACAATTTTACTCTTATCTGTCAGATCACACATTTGTATCTTTCCCACTATAACACTTCCAGGACAATAATTTGTGAACTTCAAATTTTATTAAGGCCTATTATGTAAAAAATATATAATTAATATTGCTTTATTTAAGGTATAATGATTAATTTTACTTTTATAATTCAAATAATTTTAGCAAACATTTTATATATGTATAAATATATATATATATATATCCTTCTTCTCCCAGGGGTTTCAGCACAGTGTCTGGGACAGTGTATCTTGAATTAGTGTTACTTAATCAATTGCTTCATTAATAAGGGGCAGACTCTTCTGAAATAGAAAGTTTTTATCTGCCCGCATCCTTATTTGCAATCTTCCTTAGCCTTCACATTCGTGGGTTCTATGTAAAAGTGGAACAGGAAAGCAGACCAAACAAACAACAAACCAGTACATTTACCTAGAGAGCTCTCATCATTGAAACAAAATATCCACCTCATGGCTGCAGTCTGGGGTACTGGGGAAGCACAGGGTGAGCTGACAGAGGTAAGTTGAGATGGGAAGACTGAGGCAGAGTGGTTGAGAGGGTTGACCCTGGCGCCCACCCCAGTAGTCTAATCCCATCTAGTCGCTAGCCCTGTGACCTTGGACAGGTCATTTCAGCTCTCTGTATTGTGGCTTCCTCATCAATAGTATAGGAGTAAATAATAATATCACCTATCTTGAGTTTAGGATTCAATGGAGCTGATATATATCAAGTAGTTGACTTCCTACACACCCAAATTTAGCTACACATGTTTGTTTCAAGTGTAATTTCCTAATGGTATCATGCCATCTCACCCAGGGTGCCATTCATGTCTCCAACCCATGAATTTAAACTCTGGGTTAAAAATAAGCAATGATAGCATAGTAATAGTGAAAACAAAACCACAAAATTTGCGTTAATCCAATTCTATCATTCTAGGTGACCCATTTGAGTTTTTATTTGTGTTTATAATTTAAAACAGTGAAACAGGCTATATACTGAAAGGTCTAATATTTTTGTTTACACTACAGTGTTCATTATTAGATTTTACTGGCAAGATAATGTATATCAAAATTAATTTTTCATTTTTCATTGTCTACATGGTTTTTTCTTATCACTTTTGTTTCACATCTATAACTAAAAATAATTTTGACATTTTGGAGTGAAGGGGTAACAAATGCTCTGCTTCAGGTATCAAATGCACTAGGTCTGCCACTCTTAGTAACTTCTGAAGTGCTTTTATGACCTGTTATGAATCATCAAACCCACAACACTTTCTGTTCCCCTTTGAATCTTGACTCTCCACAAAGTCAGGAGTGTGGCCCTGAGCAAGTGGCTTTCTCTTTCTAGTTGCAGTTTCTCACCTGGAAAATAGGGGAAGCAATACCTATATGAGAACTGTATCCAGGATTAGATGGAATAGCACAGCACTGTGGGTGCCCATAGTAGGTACTCCTTACAAGCGCTTCGGCTGCCTTCTCCCATCTGTGCAAGAATGGACTATACTTGCCCATCCTTAAAGCCCCTCCCAGCTGCGACTATCTAGGATCTTATGATCATAACATACAGACATGCGGGGCTGGATCTTACGTCCTAAGTAGCCACTTCCTCCACCACCTTGGAAAACCCCTCTGTCCTGAAGGTTCAGGTGTGCTCAGCAGGTCCCTCACGCCTGTTCCTGGTTCCTGACATCCTTTAGGTGTATTCAAGGTTAAATACCATATCTGCTCAACCAAATATGTTACTGTTACATATTCATTTTGTGGCTCACATAAAACAGGAGAGAGTTGCATGGCAATTAAAACTATGGTATTTTCAAAGTATGGTCAGTTTTTTGGGGGGGAGGGGTGCAGCTGTGCATGAAGGGAGGCATCTGATGTATTGCCAAGTTGATAATTCTATAGTCCCACTTCTCATACTAGGTTCCCTACGTTAGCAGCCTCCAGAGCCTCCCGCACAACACCAGAGCTCCCTTTCTAATCCTTAAATATAAGGATCTTTGCCTTTCAAAATTGGAGCAAAAAAAAAAAGTTTCATGTAATCATTTTTTAAAAGCTGAATAAGTTTCCCTTTGTGTTCTTCGAGTTTTTATAAAAGATCGTTATTTCCCTTATTCTGACACTAAAGTGACTGTGGTTCCATGAAGGGTAAATATATTTATTATAATTAGTATTCTAGTTACAATTTCTGCATGATTCCTTTCTCATTAGTGACAAAATACCTTTACTTGCATTTCATTTCATCTTCATGCGCACCAGCACACATAGAGCACACCGTTATTAAGTTGCTGGTATTATTCCCAATCCATATGAGGCCACAGAGCCTCTGAGAGCTGGAGCAACAGGACCAAGTCACGCAGGCTCTCCGGGTGGTGCTCGATTTCCCACAATCCCTTGTGCTTCTCTCCTCAGTTTGTAGGTCACTCACCACCACCACCACACCACACCCCACCCAGGCCCACAGGAAAGGTGAGGATGTAGCCAGTATCCTTTATCCCCAGAGTTAGTACACATAGTAATTTCTCAAAAAATATCTTCCAAAGAATGGAAGAAGGGTCTGCTTTTACCAATAACATTTCTTTTGGTTAACATGTCAGGCCTTTCTTCAGTACTGCTAGAGAATTCTCTTGGTAGAGATGAAGAAAAGGAACTGCAGGGAGCTGAGCAATCACTTCAAAGCCCCAGAGCTAGTAGGAGGCAATGAAAGGGCTTGAACACAGTTCTGGAACTCACTTCTGAGTTCTTTCCAAGAAGCCATATTGAATTTTACTTTTTGAGCATAGCGGTACAGTAGAGATTAAAGAGTACCCTGACCACACTGCAGACAGAATTCCAGAAGTTTCCTTTATGCTGTTGAAGAAACACGGGGGTTCTGAGAGGGCTGAGAGAGCTGGGGGACCCTAGGGAAAGGACAAAGAGGCCGCAGAGAGCTTGGCCTCAGCAATCAGAGGAAAACGGCCAGGACAATGCACTCTACAGTGGTGTCTGAATGATGCTCCAAAGAGCCAGACTGAACAAGTTGACCTTAGTGACCACCATTCCAGAGGAAGGTCAGGCCAGCCACTAAACCACAGGGACCAGAGAGGGATCCTTGCCTGGCCACAAGGACTCACCTAGTCACCTCTCTACCTAGAGTGCCATCAAGAGAGGAGGAGGGCAGAGGGGTTTCCGGAAAACTAAACATTTATGAAAAAAGAGAACAAGATACTCCAAAGAGCTGAAATAACTTTGACTAAGTTCTTCACTGCTGAGCAGAGGGCCAGGTTCATGAGCGGGATTAGAGGCATTGTAGAAAATAAAGCAGCTGCATTTTCTTATCACAGCTGAGCCCTAATTGCACTTCAGTCCTCCTGCACACTTAGCACTTACTGGTTAATCTCTCCCCACTGAAAAGGTAAAGACAAAATAATTTCTGTAGAGGATCTATAGACTTGTCTATTACAAACCATTGCATATTCGTTCAAAAAGTATGTTTGACTGTTAGGTGTTGGAAATAGAATAGTGAACAAAACATAAAAAGTAGTGAATTCACTACATAAAGTGAAGCTGGGGGTGTGTGTGTAACTGGTCCAAAATAAAAATAAAAAAATTAATGAACTGTAGAGCAAGATTTAAACTCGGGTTTATTGGATTCCAAAACTCATGCTCTTCTGTCTCACCATACTAGTTCAATATGAACTAGGAAAACAGATTTCATGCTTATAGTTTGACTGCACTTTTTTAAAAAAGACCAGATTTTATACATGTACTATTTAAGAATCTCTAACCTCCTTTAACATACCTTAAAGAATTTGGGGCCCTGTATCTGTGCATTCGTGTCAACTAGCTAACAGGGAAGCTTGCATTGTTACAAGAGACCCAAGCCATAAGGAATTAAATGCTACAACCATGGTTCTAAAGTATGATCCCTGGACCAACAGCATCAGCTTCATCTGGAACTTTCCAGAAATGCAAATTCTTGGATCACGACTCAGACCCACTGAATCAGAAACTCTGGGTGTGGGTCCAGCACTCTGTTTTAACAAGCTGTCAGTGTGAAAGGTGCACACCACAGTTTGAGAACCACTGTCTTATGAGCAAGGGGTTGCTAGTTCTCTCGAACCTCAGAATTCTCCTCACACAGAGACCCAGGAAGTTGCTACAAGTGGTCCTTACATGGGTACTTATAAAGAGGCCTATTTGCTATTGTGGAGTTCAACCAAGTAATACCATAGAGTAGAAAATGAGGTCTGGAGAGAGAAGGTAGCCTATACAAGGTCACAGAGCAAAATAGTGGCAGCAATAAAGTAGAATCCAGTTTGGTCCTTCCAAACACCACAATGGTTTAGCTGAAGCAATATTTCCTGAGGAAAAGAACTTAAAAAGGTGGGATGGGGTGGGGCTTGGGGGGTAGTTAATAAGTTTTATTAGGCCAAGATGTGGGATCTGGTTGAGGAACCAGCACACAATCAGGGGTTGAAAAGGAATCTGATACCCAGTTGGGGACTGGAATAGGCCAGCATGAAGGAAAGGCAAAGCAGAAATCCTAGCTGAAAATGGAAGGGCACCTCTCCCCCTTACTCTGTTTGGGTGGCTTCCAGCTCCCCCAGATCCCACCTCTTTTGCCATTTGGATGAATGACCCTGCTCAGCGCCTGCTTCCTGGACTCTCCTCCGCCCACAGCTGCTGGATCTGAACCCCATCCATCTCCGCCTGGGCTGAGAGCTTCAAGGAGCTCCGTGAGGCGCCGGTCCACAGTAGGAATGAGAAGCAGGTCTTCCGGGAGCACTGCTGTAGATAAGTAGGATCAGGGAACATGATCACCTAATCCTTGCGAAATTACCAGGTGTGAGTGAGCAGGTAAAGAATGTTTTGTTTAGGGGGGGGTGGGGGGGGGGGAAAGCCACGACTCTGAGTCCACCAATTTTTCCTAAGGAGAATTTGTGGCTGTGTTGTTTTTTGTCAAATCAACCCCATCTAGAATAATAATTTAGTGCATGTATAACCCCGAAGTGTCCAAATTGTGAAAATAACTGGATCTTTTTTTCCCCCACCTTTGATCAGGTGCTAGTGATTTTATCCCAGTTAGAATTCCCACCACTTAACTAATCTGGTAAGATATTTAGTATCTTCAAGCCTCAATTGTTTCATGTGTAAGATAATAATTGAAAATAATTCCTACTCTATCCATCTTGTAGGATGAGGTCAAGTGACATAAAGGTTGTGAAACCATTTTTGCAATCTGTAAATTATCACACAGATGTGAACTACATAGTATTATTATCGCTTCAAATTTCCTTGACCAACTTTGATAGCCCCAATTTATAATGCATTTTATGGCCTACATCCTGGAGTTTATCATTAAAAAGAAATGTCCCACCCTGATATATTAAACTCTAATATACAAATCTCTGACTTGTACTTCCTATCAGTTCAGTTTTTCCTTCCTCATGCTTACCACACATATTTTTTGACCTCACCATGACCCTTTGACCTTTTTTTCTTACTATCAGCCTCCTCCTGCCTCTACTTCCTTCCCTATGCACTAGAACTACGTGGTCCGGCCCTGCAATCATTTTGTTGTACTAGTAAGTGCCCTCATCCTCCCAATTTCTTGTGCTTACACCATACTCCTACTCAAATCTCAGGCTTGTAGCAGTGTAACCATTTGCCTTCTCTTCTCCCCTTCTTGTTGCTGAGCACTGTGGAAATGACACAATTCGATGGATTGGTGCCACTCCAAGTTCATTGGTCCTTACTGCCAGGGCACATATTTCACATTTTATTCTGCTCAAGCCAACTTCCTAATTGCTACACCCCTTCTCTTAGCAGATAAACTGATTGAGTTTTCAAAGAGAAAATTGAGGCCTTTAGATAAGCACTTGAAGACTCTCCTTCCAAACCACAAACTTAAACATGTACATCTAAAACCAACCCTACCTCCTGGGAGCCTGTGCCAGACCAATAGACATCCTTCTGTTCAAGGCAAATTCCTCCATCTCTTCTCCCAGTTGATCCTCCCCTAACTAACTCATCTAGAGAGCTCCTCTTTTATAGATAGTTAATCTCTAAAAGGTTAAAGGAAATCCGTTAACCTCTAAAAGGTTAAAGGAAATCCACCTTTATGTCTTTTTTTTTTGGGGGGGGGGACTTAATTTGCAATATTTTCTCTCTTTTTAATTTATCTTTATTGTTGAAAGTATTACAGATGTCCTTTTTTTTCCCATTGACCCTCTCCATCCAGCACCTGCCTCTCCCAGGCCTTCATCACACTATTGTCTGTGTCTATGGGCTATGCATATATACCTAAAAGTTCCCCCCCGTTAATCTCTCCCCACCCACCACCCCAAACCCCACCTTCCCTCTGAAATTCATCAGTTTTTTTCCATGCTTCTATGTCTCTGGATCTATTGTGTTCATCAGTTTCTTTTGTTCATTAGAGTCTACATATGAGTGAGATCATGTGAAACTTGTCTTTCTCTGACTGGCTTATTTCACTTAGCATAACGCTCTCCAGGTCCCTCCATGCTGTTGCAAATGGTAAGGGTTCCTTCTTCTTGTAGCACCCACTTTCCTCCTCACAGTCAAGTTCTCCCAAAGAATAATCCGTAATCACTGCATTCACTTCCCAATTCCCATTCAGTCTTTAATCCATGACAATCTAGTGCCTTCCACTACTCTACTGACTCTATCTCAGATGAAGTTACCAATCACTTCCTAATTGCCAACTGCCTAATTGCCAGTGATTCTCAGTCATCAACTTGGCTGCTCACATTGCAACAGCTCACTGATACTCTGTCTTCTTTTCCTCTAACCCCATCTTTCATCAGCTTCTGAAATGCGACTTCCTGTTGAGTCCCCTGACATATTCTGACATTCCCTTCTTGGGGAAAAAAATTATATATATATAATTTCATATATATATACACACACACACACACACATATACACACACACATATCTGCCTCTCCTTAAATTGTTAGGTTTCCCACGGCTAATCTGACTTTTTTGTGTGTTTTTTTAACTTTCAATACTTACTTACTCCAGGAGTTTCATGCTGATGATTCTTTTACTGATGATGATTTCCATTTAAGAAACTCCAGCCTCGCCCTAACCGGTTTGGCTCAGTGGATAGAGCATCGGCTTGCGTACTGAAAGGTCCCAGGTTCGATTCTGGTCAAAGGCATGTACCTTGGTTGCGGGCACATCCCCAGTAGGGGGTGTGCAGGGGACAGCTGATCGATGTTTCTCTCTCATCAATGTTTCTAACTCTCTATTTCTCTCCCTTCTTCTCTGTAAAAAATCAATAAAATATATTTTTAAAAAAAAGAAACTCCAGCCTGAAGTGTGCAGTAAACTTGATGCTGGACCTTTCCACCTAATTAATATATTGAAGTAGGAATATAATACCTTCACCCCAAATCTGGCTTTCCTCCTGTGCTCCTTAAATAGTATCACTAGATGCCTAAAATTCTGGAGGTAATTTTGACCCCTCTCTGTGTCTCACTGTAACATAAAATTAATCCTCAAGCTCTGTCCACACATTATTTTCTCCACCTTTTCTGCCTCTGCCTGAGTTCAGGCTTTCCCTGTCTCTCCCACAGATTGCTGCCATTGTTTCCTAGCTGGTTTCCCTGCCTCCAAAAATAAAAGTCTATCAGTACCATCCTACCTTTTTGAGCATGCACTGTGTGTCAGGGGTCATGCTGAACTGTTTACAGACACTGTCTTATTTGAGCCTCACAACAACCCTATGGAGGAAATATTGATAGTCATTTTCAGAAGAAAAAATATTACAAAACTACTAAATGGGTGAATGATCAATTAAGGTAAAATTGTGTGCTTCATGTCTACATACTAATATGGTTGTCCATGGCCCCAGGGATAAATCCAACTTCTTAGCATGCGATATCCCCAAAAACCCACCTTATATCCTGGTTTCTCACTGTCCCTACACAACACCTTTACCCCTTACCCTCTATGCCATCCCCATCTCCACACCTGATGAATTCCCTGTTCTTTCTTCTGCACCCTCACTAAACTCTGTAGAAACTTCTAGCACAGCACTGACCCAATTTCATCATATTTATTAATTTCTTTTCCAAAGATTGTGTATGAGCTTCTGGAGATTATCTTTATGTCTCCAAAACCTAACATCATCTTTTCCATATAGCCCATGGACCAAATCTGACTTGCCAACTGTTTTTGCAAATAAAGTTTTGTTGGAACAATGCCATTCCTTATCATTTACATATATCTATGGCTGCTTTCATACCACGATGTCAGAGTTGAGTAGTTGCAACCAAGACTGTATGGCCCAAGATCCTAACATATTTACTTTCTGGCCCTTCACATTAAATGTTTATCAGCCTCTGACATGGTAGGTGCACAATTAATGTTGGGGAAATAAAATAATGCCTTTAAGGTTGGCTAAATGGATCTACGAATGTTTGAATCATTATTAAGTATTCCCTTTGGCAATGGGAAGTAAGAAATAAAAAATGTTGAATTTAAGCAAGGATTTCCTAGCAATTAGCCATGATCTTGTTTCAACCACAGTCCCTAAGATGAACAGAGAAAGTGGTTATCAACTCCCCCCCCCCTTTTTTTCTTTTTAGAATGAAGTAGAAGCCTATGGAATTAAAGCCATGAGCCTCTGGTCAAATGTCTAGCATAGGCTGGAGCCATGATTTGAAGTCTATCATTTTGAGAAGCTGAGAGACATGGGAGCCCATTAAGCCCCTAGAGATCAGTCTCCTGGCACACAGGGTGGGTTAGAAAAGGGTGGGGGTAAATCCAGAGGGACAAGGGAAAATATCTGACATTCATAATAACGACTCTCAGAGTTGTTGTGACTGTCCTTTATAAAATCTTAGACAACATAAAGCATTGAGTGTCCCAGAGATGACAAAGGACTTTTCTTATCTTGCTCATTTTACCATTCCATCAGTAAAAATCAAAATTGTTCAATGAAGAAATATGTCATTAAACTCAGAAAGGTTAAGTTTCACACAACTGATTGGCATACAAACTCTGATCTTTCCAGCTCTAAAATTATTGCTTTTATTTTTTACCCTTCCAGGCTACCTCTCTTTACATGTGTACACATCAGTTGTAGCTTGAAGGGAGACCTTACTTACAAAGATTTTTAGGACTTGCTCTCCATCCCGTTGTAATCTGCTATCCTGGCAGCTCAATGTTATAAGCAGGCAAGTTTTACCGGGCACTTTTGAGGACCTTTGATTATTATATTTACCCCTGCATACCTCCCAGGGACAAACGCTGAATTTGTTTTTTCAAGCATTCCCAATGGCTAGTGGTAGCGAGCCAGTCTATTTGGATAGAGGGTGTGGAGGCTTCCCTGGCAGCATCACACCCGCCTAGATAAGGAGACCGGATGCCACATGACCTTCCAACATTTGCCAAAGAACAGGCTAGCTGGGGACCCAGAGAAGGTGGGTGTGCCTAGTTAATGGAGCAAAGCAGACTAAACACGCCTACACATTCTGATGGCTTCCTTCCTCTGAGTTGTTAATGAAAGTTCTTTCTACCCAAGAACAAAAACAGTCATTTTGTTCATTCATTTCACATTCACTGAGCACCTACCCCAGGACAGGTTTTGCTCTGGATGAAAGAAATGAAGAGATAAGTAAAACATAATTCTTCCCCACAAGGAGCCTGTCGTCTGGTGGGTGAGACAAATAGGTAAATAGACGATAAGACTACAAGGCGGCGAGCACTGTGAGAATTGGAAGACAGCTCTAAGCAAAGGCGATCTTCTCTGTCTGGACTTGGAGAAGCCTCGTGAGGGAGGTAGCACTGGATCTAGGTTTCAAAGGGTAAATAATTCACCAAAAAGAGCATAATCATTATTATAATTCTAGGACTGTCTTGACTACCTATGATAAAGCCAAAACTAGGCTAGAAGCATCATACCCTTCATCAGTAATTCTTACTTGGAGCACACTTTAGAAACAACAAAACTAGAACTCGGAGAAGGAATATGTGTCCAAGTTCACAAAAGCAGCAAATGGCATTGCTAGGTCTAGACCCAGGTTTCCTTGGCTCTACAAATGGTATTATTTTGGTACTTCTATTTCAAATTAGGGTAAGAGAGGCAAATGATACATGTGGGAGAATGTGAGGTGCTTAGACTAGCTGGACTATACAGCTACAGAGGAAAGTCGTGGGAGCTGAGGTTAAAAGATGACAATGAGCTCAGATTTTTACAAGGCCTCAGATGTATCATCCATTTAGATTTTTTCTTTGTGATTACTGGGGAGCCATAATCAGATTTCCAACTTAGAAATGTCATTTTGGCAGAAGTGAAGAGAAAAATTGGAGGCAGATGAAGGCAGGGAGACCAATCAAAAAGCAGTTGCCTTCATCCAGGCCAGAGACATTTGAGATCCGAATGAAGAATGTATTTAATGAGGATAGAGTTTGCAAATCAATGTGAACTGGAGTGACATTCTGGAATGGGTCCTCTAATAAAACGTGACTGCGCTTTCATAAAAGAGCCCTTGGAGATGATCTGCATTTTGCAGATGGAAAGTTGAGGCCCAGAGAGAGGATGAGGAAGGGCACAGAGCATGTCAACTCCAGAGTTCAAGCCATCTCCTGACCTTTGGGGTCCGAAGCTCTTTCCTCCCTTGCTGACAACTCCTCCTGGGCACTATAACCCAGACCCTCACCACCACATCACCGAGCATTTCCTCCTGTGGCTGCAGCCGATTTCTCTTCTCCCCCAAGTCATCCTGGAGTACCTCCCAGCACATGGACGAGATCCAGCTATCTAGGAAGGCTGGCGGGAGGAAGCCTAACAATGAACAAATGTTCAGGGGAAACCCCCAGTGATTCCCCAAATGAGCTGAGGCAAAGCAAACCTTCCCGGAGCTCATGCTTCACTGAGCAGGCAGATTGAGCAGGATCAGACGATGAGGAAAAGCAGGATGGTGGGGCCTGTAATTTCTGCAACAGGCTTTGAAGCGGAAGCCCAAGGGCAGTCATTATTAGGAATATCACTTGCTGCCTCTGCATGCCAGCAGCGGTGAGGGGAAATAAGGAACACTATGCAGACACTCCCTTACTGGAAAATGTGGCTTGTTCAAGATCCTGCTCTGTGTGAAACACTGACCACACCAATTCCAACATCCTGCACAGACTCCTGTGGACCTCCTGGGGCCACCTGTCCAGCATCCTGGTGGGCTCTCTTGGCTACCTTGAGCCAACCCATGAACTCTGACCCTCAGCAGACAGAGGAATGATGTCATCCTTACCTCCTCTGAAGGGGGGAGACAGCATCAGGGAGAGCACAGTCTAGGGGCGAATAATGGGATGTCCCTCTCAACTAGCAAAGAGCTTTGTTCTCACAGGAGGGGAAGTGAGTCTACACCAGATGGCCAAGTGAGTGAGCCTGGCGAAGAACAGAAGAAAAAGTATGATGCTACAATAAAAGGCGGTCAGCTACTTTGAAGAACACAAAGGAGAGTCTGGAGGACTTTCAGACACGGCATAAAAGCTCCTATAATGCTTTACCTGTGTTCTCAGTGCCGGCTTATTCAGGTGAGGCAGTTTCTCCTTAAGAGACCAAGAAAGAGCCCTCGCTGGTTTGGCTCAGTGGATAGAGCATCAGCCTACGGACTAAAGAGTCCCGGGTTCGATTCCAGTCAAGGGCACATGCCTGGGTTGCGGGCTTGATCCCCAGTGGGGGGTATCCAAGAGGCAGCCAATCAATGATTCTCTCTCATCATTGATGTTTCTCCCTCTCTGAAATCAATAAATATATATTTTAAAAAGAGGCCAAGAAAGAAAGCAAGGCCCGCTTTCTGGTGTTCTCCATCACAACTTACCATCAAGAACCTTCCAGGAGAGCCAGCAGAAATGTTCTCGTCAGCTCTACCTCCCTGCCTTTGGTCATTTTCTTTACCTGCCTGGCATTCTCCCCAAGCATTCCCTTCACTCCTACCCACAGTCAATGTTCCAGTTCATTGCATGCCTTCTCCTCCATGACGCTTTCTGACTTGGTTTAACTTCCCCAGAAAACAAGAAGCCAAGACAAAGACCTGGATACTGGTAGTTTATTTAAGATGAATCCTAGAAAGCAAAAGTGAAGAGTGTGATGAGTAAAATGGTGAAGTAAAAACTAACATAAGGTCCATTGTCAAGGTCACCATTGCCAGGAGCTCCTGAGAAGCGTACAATATGCCTCCCAGAATTACCCATCTGTTGGATGGCAGAGTGGGGTGCTTACCCACCGCTTCCCCCTATCTCCCTGCCCTCCGCTCCCTGCCGCTAGTCCCCATCCCTGGGTGAGAGTTGTTCCCTCAGCATTGTCTTAGTTTATTTAAGTTCCCCTAGAAGCAGATGCTGAGACAAGGACTCAGTTAAAAGTTATGTGAGAGGTGATGCAAGGAAGCTCTGAAGGAGAGTGGGGAATTGGTACTGGGAGGGAAGGAAGCCAATGAAGGTGTGTGAGCAAGTACGTTACCACTGTGGGTACCTGGAGCTTAGTGCTGCTGGAGAATTATGGGAGCCAGTGTGGAAACATGCCTTAGACTTATTCCTGCAGGGAGGAGAGGACACTGGAGAGTCTTCCTCTACCCCTTACTTCAGACATTTTTGAGGTTTGAAGCCTGCCCATTAGGTTAGGGGTGAGAATTTAATGCCCTGGAATTTACAGCATGCCCAGCATGCAGCAATAGGGACCTGCCTATTAGAAAAAGCCCATAGGCAAAGAATTATAGCTCCTGGCTATTGGAATCAGGGGGCCCTTGGGTGTGGCATCACCCCTAGGCTATGCTTGTCAGTAGCAGGAAAAACATCCAAAGTCTAGAAGGCCCTGAGGTAAGAAGCTGAAAGGCAGAAACTCTGCCAGAGGGAGGTGAGTCTGAGCTATCTACAACTATGGTTGAGGCTGGAGGCGGAGCAAGGGCCAATGGAGCAACAGTGGTGTGTCTAACAGTGTCGCTTACTATGCCCAGCCACCCTGACTTTTTTTCCCTTCTTTTGAACACCTAGTAAGTAATCATCAGATGTGTGTAGGCAGCCCTGTACTTATGTGTAAGTTGAATACTTGAAAGGACATTGCAAAAAAAAAATGTTGTTTGGTTGGGGAGGCAGGGTCTACAAGTTAGTCTTTTTATCTTCTTTAGGACTTAGCACAAAGCTTGGTACCAAATTATGACTTTTGCTCAAAAAAAAAAATATTAAAGGCTTCATGCATGAGCTCTTTCCCTTCATGATCTTTAGAGTTAACTTCTTGTATACATACTAGGTCTGCTATTTCTGTCTTGGAGATAACAAAAATGAGATTCTTTCTCTGATTAAAGTAAGCTCATCTGCCCATGCTTTTGATCATGTTCACTTTTACCTCCTTTCTGGAATCTTCACTCCTTTAGTCATCCCTTCTCTCAAAGTGTCTGTATAGCTGGTATTTGAGCTACACCAGGCTCCTGAAATCTGGACCATCCTCCTCCACTTAGCTTGAAGACCCAGAGGAGGTCCCCTAGGAAGCCCTTGGGATAACGAGCAGGATCTGGAATGAGCCATCAGTCGTGGCTCACACGGGACAGCCCAGAGTGAGCATCCCATCTGGCTTGGCAAGGCACTCCATTCTGCATGATTGATTGTGTAATATGAGCCTGGGAAATGGGGCACCTGCTTTCTCCTCCCTCCAGTCCTGCCAGGGTGAGGACAAGCAGGGGAATGTTACAGGACTGGAATGAGGCGTGGAAATGCTCGAGTCATGCCCAACACACGTACTGTCCTCAGCTCTCTCTCTAATTCCAAGGTCTGCCATTTCCTAAGACTCAGCTCAGCCTTCAGAAAATGAATTGCTCCTTGTCGCAATTATTTAGATTCCTTCGTAATATAGAACACTCATGTTGACCTCCGTGGAATCCAGATAAGAAAGTGGCTCAAAATGTGGAATGTGGATCTGAGAAGAACAACAGTCCTTCTGCCTCCTCAAATCCTCTTGGCAATGAGGTTGTGAGTAAATGAACAACCCTGCATAACTTCACAAAATTAATTCATGCGAGATACTGTTCTTGCCGCACTGCATCTTTATCCCCAATCCAATTCTTACCCCCCTTCTTGCCACAGGTTTCCATGTGAATGCGTTTGAAATGTGTTCTTAAATATTTGTATATACTTATAAACTATGCAGTGTTGATTTGAATGCATATATGTCTTTCATTTGTATAAATCATATGGTATCAAAATCTCATTCTGTTTCTTATTTTTGTCACTCAACAATGGGACTGGCAGGGTGGGAGGACACGGTGTTTGCTCTGTTTCCTTTAACCTTGTTTTCTTTTGAGGCATATCACACATACAAAAGAGTGCATGGATTGTGAAAGCCTGCTATGTGGCCCTCCCTGATATACCTCCCTCTTCCCACTGCAAGAATCCTGGAGACTAAACTTTATGTTAATCACTTTGTTGTTGTTGTTTCATCCCTGCACAATATTCTGTTTACTTGCCTGGTTTTGCCCTTTATATAAGTGAATCATGTAGAATGTATTCCTCTGTGACTTGCTTTATTAGCTCAACATTTTTTTTTGAGATTTATCCATGTTGATGTGTAGTTGTAGTTTATTTCTGTTCATGGTAGAATATATTGCTGTATGAGTATATAATAATTTGTTTATCTATCTACCACAGGTGGTCATTTTAATTTATTGTTGTCATTGTCATTGCTATCGTGAATAATGCTGCTGTGAACATTTTAGCCATGTTTTTATGTACAGTTGGGCAGGAGTTTATGTGTGGACTATATCAAGGATTGGAATTGCTGAATCACAGGTAGAGACACACTCCTGTTCTAAGCAATGCCAAATGGCTTTCCAAGGTTATCATACTAACTCCCAGCCTCTCAGAGGTATGGCAGTTCCCTTTCTCCATTTCGTGGACAACACTTACATTGTCAGACTTCTTAATGTTGATGATCTGGGGATTTATTTTGGCTTTAATGTATATTCTTTAATTGTCAATGAGCTTGAGCATCTTTTCAGAACATTACGGAACATTAATGTTGTCTCTTCTGTAAAATTACTATTTGTGTTTCTGCCCACTTGCCCCTTAAGTTGTTCATCTTTTTCTTATGAGTTTATAGGACTATATATATGTATACATATACATTCTTGTCACTAATACTCTCTCATATATATTCCAAATATCTTCTTCCAGTTTGAGCCTTTAATTTTAGCTCTGTTTATGACTATTTTGGTAAATAAAATATCTAATTTTAATGAGGTAGAATTTATCAATTGTGTGTGTGCTGTGTCTTGAATAAAAAATTCTTCTTTTCCTTGTGGTTATTAAAATACCATCATGGCCTTACCTTCTCTTCTACTTGACTCAAAAAAATACATGTGCCCTGAGTATTTTATGAGCGTTAATGTGATCAATGTTTATGAAAGAGCCTAGAAAAGCACTTCACACATAATTGGGACTCAATATGTGTAAGTTTATCCATTGGAGTGTAGTCTTAGGCCTGTATTTCACAGATGTTAGGTATTTACAAGTAATTTCATTTTTAAACAGCAAATATTTAGTATCTGTTAGTTATTCTGGACATTTTGTTAAATGTTTTATTGTTCACTAAAACCCTGTAAAATAACAATATCATCAACACCATTGTACAGAGGAGGTCATTGAGGCTCAGAAAATAAGTGATTTACCTTGGGCAAGGCCACTAAATGGCAGATCCATTATTATATTTCCTATCCGCCTTTCTACCTAGACTGTGAAATACTGGATGAGAGGATTTGTGTTCAGAGAATGGCAAGAGCCCTGTAGTGTGGGAAAATAAGTCATATCTCTAAGTGTATACTGGGGGATATGGCAAAGGGAAGAATGTAAAAGTGGTCTACATACCTTATTGCTTTCCACTTTGCAGAACACATGATATGATTTGCCCCGTCTGTGTCTCCCATTCCCCTAGACCTGACTCCAAGTCTCTTGGAACCACCCATTCCCCTAAGTGACAGCCTTCAGCTTGCAGCCCTCCTGACTTGCATCGTAAAGACGGTGCCCATAATTTAACCAACCACATTGCTCCCCTCTGAGGAATTCCACGTCAAATGAAGCATTGCTGCCGTCATAATGTAACTGGACTCCAGTGATTATCTTCCTGTCAGAATCTTGAGTCACCCAGGACACACGTGTCAACAAGGTTTAAAGCTCTGTTTGTTTGCCTCCCCAGACAGATGTTGAAACAGGATCTCCCACCGCCAGTCAAACTGTCCAGACAACCAAGCAACTCAGTAACCACTTGCTAAAGCTAACACTCTTTTGGCATTCAGTTTCCCACCAAATGAATTATAGCATGGTGCGCACTGGGTTCATTCAAGTAACTGAATGTTAGATCTGGAAGGACCTTAGCAATCATCCAGACAACTCCCATACCATAGCAGGAAGGGAACAAGAGTCAAAGACTGAATGCATGGGAGTAAATCCCTTACGTTAAATGTACATCCTCAGTTGAAGGACCTTGTATGACTAGCCCTCATCTGTAAAATTAAGATTAAGAAACAATACCCACACTTCCTACATCATAGGGTTGTTGGGAGAAACAAATCAAATAATATACATGCGTCTGCCATGATGTCCTTTAATCCAAATATGTGTATGTAAGAAAAAAAATACCATTTATTGGGTTAATTAAGTTTTTTTTAATCCCCACCTAAGGATATTTTTTTCATTGATTTTTAGAGAGAGTGGAAGTGGGGGGAGAGAGAGGGAGAGAGACACATCAATTGGTTGCCTTCCACATGCACCCTGACATGGGCTGGGGATCGTGCCTGCAACCGAGGTACCTGCCCTTGACTGGGAATCGAACCCACGACCCTTGGATCCTAGAGCTGATGCTCTAACCACTGAACAAAACTGCTAGGGCAGTTAGGTTTGAGAGCTGATGCTCTTCTAACCACTGAACAAAACTGCTAGGGCAGTTAGGTTTTTTTTAAATTCAACTTTAAGTAATTTGTCTTATAAAATGCATAACTAAATATTAGAGATCTTCAATTTTTTTCTTTGTGTCCAAAGGAACACAATAAAGCAAGTACACAAAGCATGCAACAGATTCCACAAAGAAAAGGTCAGAAACTCATTTCTCAGTTGTGTTCACACAGAGCATAGATGGCATTTTTCTGCTCTACCCATGCCTATGAAAGGCACTGCTAATTAATAATGATTCTTTTCAAATGAGCATCTACATGAATTTAGAATTTTCTTCAACACGGCATTCCAGAAAGTCACCAACAATTATTTCTTTTTTAAAAAAATATATTTTATTGATTTTTTTTACAGAGAGGAAGGGAGAGGGATAGAGAGTTAGAAACATCGATGAGAGAGAAACATCGATCAGCTGCCTCCTGCACACTATCCACCAGGGATGTGCCCACAACCAAGGTACATGCCTTTGACCGGAATCGAACCTGGGACCCTTCAGTCCACAGGCCGATGCTCTATCCACTGAGCCAAACCGGTTAGGGCAACAATTATTTTTTGAAATTAAGTGTTTGATATTGTTGAGAAACAATGAGTTAAAAGTATAGCCTGTAGCCCTGACCAGTATGGCTCAGTTGGTTGGAGCATTGTCCTGTGCACCGAAGGGTCATGAGTTCAATTCTCAGTCAGGGCACATACCCAGGTTGCGGGTTCAATCCTTGGTCGGGGAGTGTACAGGAGGTAACTGGTCAATGTTTCTTACATTGATGTTACTCTCTCTCCCTCTCCCTTCTGTCTCTCTAAAATCAATATAAAAAAAAATATCCTAGATGAGGATTTAAAAAAAGTCTACTCTATAATAAATTCTTGTAATGAAGTTTGTTGCATTTACTAGTATCTTTTGCTGCTTAACCTACAACCCCAAACAATGCCAACTAATTTTATAGCTTGGCTTGAAGGTTCCTCAGATGGATTTGCCCAGGCTCGCTGGAGCAGCTGCATTTACTATAGATCTGGCTGGTCTGGAAGGTCCAAGGTAGCCTCACTTAAAAGGCTGGAAGCTGGTGTTACTATGAGTGGGGGTGCCTCAGTTCTCCTCCGTGTGGCCTCTCATCTCTAGAAGAAGAGGTTGACTTTCCCTAAGTGATATCTCAGGGCAGCATTCTACAGGGGCAAAGGCAGAAGCTGCAGGTCTTGTGAGGCTTAGTTCAGAAGTCACATACCTTCACTCCCACCATATTCTATGGGTAAAAGCAAGTCAGTAGGATACCAATACTCAAGAATACGTTTATATATATTCCACCCCTAGACAGGCAGAGCAGCAATGCTGTATTGAAAAAGGGGCACCGATTAGGAGAAATTTGTGGCCATTAGACACTCTATTAGAGTTTTCTCTCTTGCCATAAATTATTTGTATTCCTTCTACATGAGAAATGTAGTCACTTCCAAAAATTTTATCCTAATTGTTTTAGTCATCTATTGCTGCATAAAACAAATAAGGGCTTATTATCTCACACAATTCTGTTGGTCAAAAATTTGGGAGGTTAGCTGGATACTTCCATCTCTGATCTCTCATGGGGTTTCAGTTAAAATGTCAGGCAGAGTTGCAGACAACTGAAGGCTTGACTGGGACTGGAGGATCCTCTTTCAAAATGACTCATTCACATGCCTGTGGACAAGAGCCTTCAGTTTCTCACCACAGAGACCTTCCCATATGGCTGCCTAAGAGTTCACACAATATGGAAATTGGCTTTCCCAGAGTGATTGTCATAAGACAGAGTGAGGAAAAACGGACGTGGTGGTTATGACCTTGCCTTGAAAAGCATACACAGTTATTTCTATAATATCTCACTCCTTACTCAGGCCAGCCCCATTCAGTATGGGAAGGGACTACACAAGATCATTGGAGGCCATTTTGGAGGCTTGCTACCACACTAATTATGGAATCAAATCCAGAATTTCCTGATCTGCTTCAGTCTGGATGTGAATGACTCTCCTTAAATGTGGTTGTCAGGCAGCAACTCTTGAACAGCAAGCACTCCAGAGACCTGTGAACTAAAAGGAAATCCTTCTTCCCCAGACACATCCAACATACAACCCTGAGATGGGGGGGAGTGGGGGGAATTTACAATAAACAATCTCATTCACAATGGGATAATAGTAGATACATAGAAATCCATAATCAACAGCAATTTTGAAATTGAGATGTCACATGTAATTAAGCTCCTTACCCTGGGCGTGGGATGTGTTCCTTAATTAGGGACAGGTTCTTCTTCCTGGGAGTTGTCTCATTGTTCTCCTCAGCTATTCACTCTACATTCTGAACTCTTGGTCCTAAAAGGCACTTCTTTTTACAAAACAAATGGTTTATGCTGGCATCTGAATAGCTTTCTCTAGGACTTTGTGCCTCCTGCTCCCCACAAGCCTCTTTTCATTTTAACTATCCCCACCTATCTCAGTTAATGTTACCAAAGTTTCAGTTACTAATGCTATTGGCAATATAATTATCTTAACATCCTTGTGAGTTTCTCGTTAATATTCACAGCATTCACTCTATGTCCCCAAAAGTCAAATCCATAATTCTTTTTAAGATGGACCTCTTTATACCTTAGAAAATTTAGACTTCTTTGAGACAATGCCATTGAGATTATTAGAAGCCCTCTTCCTCCCCCTCCAACCCCCCCCCACACTTTTTAGCTAATAGAACTAACTGTGTACCTTAAATCTTATGAGATCTGAACTAAAGGTATTACAGTCATACCCTCAATTTAATCTTTCCCCTGAAGCCATTATTTATTTCAGTAATATTTCTTCAGCTGCAAAGACAGAAAATACAAAGTAGTTTTATTTTCTAACCCAGCAAGTCCTTATTCTTTCATATTTTCTCCATATTTTGCTTGCAAAAACTAAAGTTCTTTCATTAGATCATCTTTCTTCCCATACTTTATAATATGCAGTCAAAAACACTATTCAATATTTTTATTCTTATGCCTTCATATCTCCTAAGCCAGATCCAACAAGTTCACTAGGTGCATTTTTATCTTCCAAGTTGCTATCGTTCTGCCACCGAAGTGGCAGATTGCCCCTTCTTTCTTGGTCTTTAATAACCATTTCCTTTCTGCTCCTCTAGCCTCTTTTCTCTCTTCTCTTTCCAGCTTCTACCCACCACTGAGTTCCAAAGCCAACGCCACATAATTGAGGTTCTTGGTATGGCAGCATCATATTTCTAGTTACCAATTTGTTTCAGTCTTCTATTGCCGCATAACAAATCATCCAAGATTTAGTGGCTTAAAACGACAGTGATTTATAATTTCTCACAATTTTGTTTTGACTGGGTGGGGCCTCTGGGGATTTTTGGAACTCACTTTTTGTTTGTTTTCAATTTTCACATTTTTTATTGTCACAACTGGGTGGGCTTTACTTACATTTAGAGGTTAGAGGCCAGGGATATTGGTAAACAT
>NW_005370133.1:2678778-2692855 GCF_000412655.1 Myotis brandtii
CCCCACACACAATAAATTACCTAGCCCAAAATGTCTCTAGTGCTGAGTATTTTCTATGTAGATTATCTTTTTTAATTTTCATAATAGCCCTATTAGGTAGGTATGATCCTCATTATTTATAGAAAAGAAAAGTGAGGCTCAGAAGAGTAATGTAACTTTGAACAAGATCATAATTAGTAAAGGGCATAGTTAAGGCTTAACACATCTATGTCTGAGCTTTTATTTTTTTTAATATATTTTACTGATTTTTTACAGAGAGGAAGGGAGAGAGATAGAGAGTTAGAAACATCGATGAGAGAGAAACATCGATCAGCTGCCTTCTGCATATCTCCTACTGGGGATGTGCCCGCAACCAAGGTACATGCCCTTGACCAGAATCGAACCTGGGACCTTTCAGTCCGCAGGCTGACGCTCTATCCACTGAGCCAAACCGGTTTCGGCCTATGTCTGAGCTTTTAACCACTATACTATATGATGTGCATTCCTCCTGGATTGGTGATCTTCATAAAGGATCATATTTTCTAAATATTAAAACCACACCATTTCTTCTTTGGCTTTTTCCTTAATGTCTCGGCTGCTTTTCCTAGAAACAGACCCGAGGCAAGGATTAAGTTCTAGTGCTTTATTTAGGAAGTACAATACTGTAGCTGTGAAAGCTAGCAAAAAGGGAAGTGAGGCAGAGAAATATGGGGAAATAATGCAAGGTGATATGTTCCAGCAAGGCATCTTTATGAGGCAACTACATGAGATGTCTCCAAATGGGCTATTCAGAGGGGAATGTGCTCTTGGTTCAGCCTATAGAAGGGAGGATGGGAAAGGAAATTTATTTGCCAGATCCCTCACATTTCCCAAGTTCCATTGCTCTAAGTTTGCCTTCCAGGGATTTAATTCCTCCATACTCCCAGGTTGCATTACTCAGCCCCTGCAGCAGCTGCTCGGGAAGCCAGATCTCATGCCTTCAGCGTGGTCTTCGTCTAAGTCCAGAAGTGCTATGAGACACAAATGCTTTCCAGCATGTTGTTGTTTGACCTCAGGTAGTTTAACTGGATCAGCACAGAGTCAGACAGCTGCAGAGCTGAGGTGGAGCAGGTAATCAGAGGTTTAAGTGTAGGTGAAGCCAAGAGAATTGAGGTTGGACATAAGGTGTGTCTGATATACAGTTCAACATGGTCCCCCCACCTCTGGAAGGAAAACTTTTTGGCTTGGATGAGCTAATGTATCAGTTGGGATTCATTAAGCTTAAGAAGCAGACAGCCCAAGTCGAACTGGCTAAAACACTAAGGAAAAAAAATAAAAGTTATTGGCTCACATACCTAAAAATATAAGAGGTCAGCAAGTTTCTGTGGCTCCAGGTCCACAGCCCCAAAGCTCTCTTGACTCAGCCTTCCTCCTTGAGCCAACTTTATATTCAGGTTAGTAGTGAAATGATTGTAGTAACTCTAGGTCTCTTGTCCACAACCAAATATCCAGAGGAACAAAATAAACTGTCTCCCCATTTGGTTCTCTCTTATAAAGAAAGATTTCCGAAAGGGCCCTTCAGCAAACACCCTCTTGCAGTTCTCAATGCTCAAGTTGGATGATGTGTTCATTCCTTAACAAGCTCCATGACAGGGACCTTATGCACATTGATTGGTTGAGGTAGGGTTCCCAGGCCAATCGCTGTCAAGAAGAAGGGATCACCACAACTGCTTAAACCAACCAGAGCCCACCTCCAGCATTGGAATGTCCTCAAACTGCATGATTACTACAAAATGAGATTCAGTGAAGAGGCACTAGATATTAAAGAGAAAACTACAATGTCTCTAAGAAACAGCCTTCAAAAGCTGGTAAAGAAACAAAGACCAGACTGCCATCTGCATTTCTTATTAGACAATTGTCATGTGGTCCCAACTCACTTCAGACAAACTATGTTTCAGACAAACTGTACAGTTATCCATGGTTCTTGCTATTCCATCCACCGGGGCCCTCTCTCCCCCATTCCTGCCTTTAATGGCTCATCTCAGCCTCAAGCTAATTTCAAAAACTTTCCCTGATGTTTCAAGACCAGAAAACATAGGCTACAGGAAATGAAGGCTTAAGAGTTAGTAGGAATCTTAGAAATCTAGATCACACTGCATGCCATGGGGTCCCAGAAGATCTGTAAATACAGCCTCAGAGGCTGAAGGGAAGAGCTAAACAATTGGGGTTCTGGAACTGCACTCATCCAACCAGAGCATTGATTTGACTTATTTTATTTGACTTGAATAATCAAATCAAGTTTGAATTGATTTATTTTACATAGTTACATTCTTTGTTTCAAGATTAAGTTTCCTTTGTAGAAAAAATATCCTGAGGGAGGGAGGGAAGTTTACAAATAAAACCCACTTACCATAAAAATGAGAGAACTGAAGGTCAGAGTGAGGTTTGAGGCATGTGTTGAAGGTCATGATGCTGACCTGACCCTCTGCCTTGGGACAACTGTGCCATATTTGAAGAGATCCATCCTGTGCTCCTAAGTCCTCTCTTCTTTGTAATCAATGGCCTGAGCTCTTGCAAATCTCACTCACAGAAAAATATTTCAAGTCACCTCACTAATCCTTTGCTCAATTCCTTGTTAAAATCACACAGTGCACAGTGCCAAAAACTGAACGTGATAATTCAGATATATCTGAGCAGCAGAGGGAAGAGCAGGACTATCTCATCCCCTGTAAGAAGGCTGCACTTCTGATAATGCAGCCAGGGATCATGTTAGTTCGTTGGCAGGCACAAAATACCATTGCCTCATACTGTCCAATAAAACTCTTAAGACCTTTCTCATAAGCTGCTGCAAAGACTTTTCTTAGAGCCAATTGCAGGGCTTAACATTTATTTCATTTATTCTAAGAATCCACAATTCCAAGTGGCCAGCTTTGTGTATCTGGGGGCATTTCATGACTAGATTGACAATTCTAGGGCAGGAGTAGCAAACTCAACTACCCTTAGGGACCAGGCAGGTGGGCAGGGAGGTAATGTAAACCAATGAAGGTGGCCAGGTATAATCCAAGCCTTTGAGGTGGGGACTCTGGTGAATTGAAGAACTCAGCCCCATCTAACGGGACAGATTCTACTCAGCTTCAGCTCACTATGACTATGCAAAAATCAAGCCCAGTGTTGCTTAGCCTTCGGATTTTTTAAGAGAATCCAAAAATGTGGAACTTTGCTGGAAATATCCAGGCTTTTAAATGTTGGCCACTAATTTGCAAAGTTCTAATATACTCTCCAGGCCAAACAAAACACATCTGCAGGCTGGGCTCAGCCCATGCACTGCAAGTTTGCAGCCGTTGCCCTGTGCAGATGAGGGAGTTGGGCAGCACTGGCTATTGAGACAAAAAATATGAAGTGATTTCTGTGATCTTGGATTTACTAGCATAACATTTATTTTAATGTTCCCCTGTTAATCATAGACTTGAGTATTTAAAAGCTGGAAAGAATCTCAGAGATTATATGGTTTAATTCTATTGTTTTATGAAAAAAGAATCTGTGATCCAGACAGAACTGACTTGGATTCTCAGAAATGCAAGGAGCTGTACTGGTCCCACAGCCCAGGGTTTCTCAACATTGGCACTATTGACATTTTGAATCAGATAATTGTTTATCATGGAGGCAATCCTGTGCATTGCAGGATGTTTAGGAGCATCCCTGGCCTCTACCCATTAGATACCAGGAGCACCCTTCCACCCCACTCATGTGGGGCAAAATAGAGGCAAAAATGCATTCAGATATTACCTAATGTCTCTGGGGACAAAATCACCAGTGCCCTTGAAAACCACTGTCATTCTCCAACCCCTTTGTCTTACAGATGAAGAAACAAAGACTCTGAAAATTTAAGAGTTTTTCCCAAGAGATAGGAGGAGTTATTTGCATGACTTGTACACAAATTCAAGTATCATACTTCCCACTGGAGTGCTGTCTCTACCAAAGACTGCAGATCTGAACCACAATTTTGTTAGTAAAAGAGCTATCTAAAGCGGCATATTTTAAATTAAGGGGTAACATGGCAAGGAGCACAGCTTCTAAGACTAACAGAGCTGGGCTTCATTCTTAGCTCTTCTGCTTACTAACTTTGTGACACTGATCAAGTTACCTCTCGGAGTATCTGTTCCTCATTTGAATAATAAATGGTTCTAAAAAAATAAAGTTTACTTTTTAAAATGGGTGGTAAAATGCATATAATGTTTGCTACATAATAGAGATTCAATAAATTGAAGTTGTTATTATTATTATTATTATTATTATTATTAACTGGCCCAGGGGTTGACAAACACACACCCCAACCAAATCAGGCCTGCCTATTTTTATACAATCCGTGGGATAAGAATGTTTTTGAATTCTTAAAGTGCAAAAAACAATACTGTCTTGCAGTTCATGAAAATCGTGTGAACTCAAATGTCAGTGTCCATAAATAAAGTTTTGTTGGAACAGAGCCATGCTTATTCATTTATATATAGTCTATGACTGCTTTCACACTACAACAACAGAGTTGAGTAGTTGCAATATAGATCATGTGTCTGGCAAAGCCTAAAATGTAAAGTATACTAGCTCTTTACAGAAAGATTGCCAATCTCTTAACTAGACCTTTTATCTGCAGGAGAAAACAGGCAGCCAGAATTTGCACACAGCCCTCTGGCATGCAGTTCTAGCACCTCTATTTGTATTTAATCCTGTTTACTGGAGACATTTCTCAGCATCTGTGTGTACCTAGCATTTTCAGAAACAGTCATTCAGGGAACATGAAGAACCTTTACTTTTTATAGATGTCTTCTCTTACTAGTAAATAAATCTTATTGTAGACTGGTACTTGGAGGTGTTTTCAAAATCTGGAATATTTATCAAAAAGAAAGGAAATAGTTTGCTCAGTGTTAAGCCAACCACATATTTTAAGTGTTGCATGATTTGGACAGGACAATAAAGAGGGATATCCGGTAATCCGGTAAAAAGGAAAAATAGATAAGAACTATCTGCCAAGACTAAAATTTAAGAGATGTTGTCGTGTCACCTTTTTTTTCCTCAGTAATACTTAGAGCATCTTGGTTATGATTTAATCTGACTATAGGCCAAGAGCTTAAAAGCCAGGATACCTATTTACAGCCTTCATCTTATACTCAACAAGATTTGTAGTCTCAAGAATTCTTTTTCAACTCAATACAATACATATATTGATTGTCTAGTATGTGCCAGACATTGTGCTGGACATCAGAAATGCAAATATAAATCAGACACGGTCTTTGCCCTACAAGATTTCACTGAGGGTCTGGTTAAGTCACTAAACTTCTTTGAGCTCAGTTTTCTCATCGTAAGAGTAGAGCATTGAACTAAATATTTCATACACTCAAGAGACTTTTATTGAGCTCTTTTGTCTCGCCATGTCCTCTAGTAGATAACAAGGAATGATAACAGGACTGTGTCACTTTCATCATTTAATGAGGAAGTATGCATAGTTGCTGTACTGTGAAGTAGTTCATAGGTAATTACAATACAATAAATGCAAAGTGGGTGTATGAAGCATGTGAAAGGAACCCACTAATTTTTCTTGAATGGAGAAAGACAACCTTCCCAGGACAAGTAACATTATGTGTTCATTCATGACATAGTATGTTGGGAGCTCCCATCTCTGAGAGGGAAGAAAGCCAGACCAAAACAAAGTTGGGAGCTGGGGAAGAGGACTGTGGCCAGTAGAGTCCGCCTCTCCTTCATTCTAGCTGGCAATTCAAAACCAAGTCCCAGGGAGATGCGCAAGCTTCAGTCTAATCTAGTCCAAGAACAGAGAGAATATGATACAAAGAAATGGGGCAAGCCATGTCATACAGGCTTCAGGACATTTACTGTTCTTGGTGCCACATGTCAACTAAGAAATTCATTCTAAAGAAGATGATAGAAGTCAGGCACAAGGTTCCCTAGGGGAAGGGATGATGAGTACCAGGATGGAGTCAGGCCAACCACAAAGTGCTCAGATTTTAGGATTTCACTCAGACCAGTAGGGCAGAAATAAATGCCCAGGCTGAGAATTAAGAGACAGCAACACCATGCTCACGATTGTCTGCAATAAGAGATGCACATGTAAAGCTACATGTTATTCTCAGACTTCATGTACATGTGGTGGGGAGATTTATAGGGCTTGACAGTCCTAGGATATCATGACCTTGATAGTATGGGCACCGTGGCAGGAAGTTGGGCAGGCAGGATTGGTCGCAAAGACAGAGAAGGATGAGAGGGCTTTATAAATAGAAGCACAGCATATACAAAAGCATGAAGATGCACTTCTAACTCTCAAACAATCCAAACTTTCTCTTTCTTCCCCTCCAAGTTACCATCTGCAAATGTATCTGCAATGCCAATGAGAGTGGCCCCATTACAACTCTCCATTTAATGAGTCCTGACTAATTTGGCGAGAGATGTAGGATTCATACACATTATTTAATGCTGTTCTGATTAAACTTAATTAAATTCCAAACTTCCAATCCCATTGCACAAGGCACAGGATAGAGCCAGACCTGCCTTCCTTAGGAAGGATCCCTCAACATTCAGACCCTTGAGGGCTCTCCAACAATTTTGGATGCCTCGTGGTGACCACATCTTCTCCCTGCTTCCCATTATAACATCACTCCACTTTCTTCAGCATTGCCAAGAGTCCCCTGAAAAGGCCTGTCTGACTATAGTCGATTCAGAGTGCACCTGGCTAGTTCTTGATCCCTGCCCCTATCCCATCATTTCTTAGGGTACCCAGGTTTCACTAAATTTCCCAGTGTGCTGTGCCAAAGTGTTACTTTCTACCCACCCCCACACCAGCCTCCAATCCATTCCTAGGCCACGGTGCACTTGGGGGAAATTCAATCCATATGTTTCCTTTTCTCCCTACAGAACTCATCCAGCCATTGTTTAAAGAGGGAGGCAACAGCCAAGAAGAGCCATGTGAGGCCTCTCTTGGCCTTCCAACCCTTCATTAGAGAGCAGGGAAAGAAGGGCTTTGCCAAGAGCAAACCTGAAACATTCCTTTGGGCTCTGTTCAAAGCCTGCAAGTCATGTTTCCACACAAACGTGATCTTTGGACTGAGGATTTAAGGCACTACTCATGGGTTCCCTTGGACATGGAGAGATGGTAACAGCTACCACCACCACTGACCTGGCTCTGGGACATGTGTGAAGGAAATCCATCTGCAGGAGGTTGTTTTACATTATTACCTTCCAAAGCTGACATACGCCCTCTCTCCCTAATTATTGGCACACCTTACCACAGAATCAATACCTTTAGAGTTCAAAGGGACATGAGATATCTACTAGGTGTCTCAATCACCTCATCCTATATAATAAAAGCCCAGTGACCAAAACAGTGGAACAACCAGAATGACCAGAGACCAGAATGACTGTGGCCCCTCGCCCCTGCAAGCCCTGCCCTGCCAGTGGGGACCCCCCATCCTAATCCAGGGCCCCCATCAGGGCAGGCCAGCTGTCCCCCAGCCGTGCACTGGGCCTCTATCCTATATAATAAAAGGGTAATATGCAAATTGACCCTAACAGTGGAGCGACCAGAACGACCGCTCGACCAGTGACTATGAGGCGCACTATCACCTCTCAGTCCCTTTCCTTGGCCGGCAGGTTCTGATCACCCAATGGCGAATGGGGAACCAGAGGTGGGTGGTGGTGGGAGGAGCTGCCGGCTGTGAGCACCTGGGGAAGATGGCCCTGATCTCAGACCAGGCCTAGGAACTGTACCCGCACATGCATTTTGTATGCCAGGCCTCTAGTCCTATATAACAAAAGGCTAATATGCAAATCAACCAAATGGCGGAATGACCAGTTGCTATGATGTGCACTGACCACCAGGGGGCAGACGTTCAACGCAGGAGCTTCAACCTTGAAGTAGTGCCGCTCAGCTGGGCTCACGGCTGGCAAGCGCAGTAGCAGTGGCGGGAGCAACTCCTGCCTCCGCAGCAGCACTAAGGATGTCTGACTGCCTGAAGTAGTGCTGCTCAGCTGGGCTCACGGCTGGCAAGCGCAGCAGCAGTGGCGAGAGCAACTCCTGCCTCCGCAGCAGCACTAAGGCTGTCAGTCGGACATCCCCCAAGGGCTCCTGGACTATGAGAGGGTGCAGGCCAGGCTGAGGGACCCCCCAAATGCAGGAATTTCATGCATCAGGCCTCTAGCTTTAAAATAAGAGAAAACTTAGGCTCAGAGAGAGTAAGGGACATGTCCAAGGGCAAAGAGCTGATCAGTGTTCTGGAAGAAACCAGAAATTCTGATTCCAAGGTCAGAGCTTTGGATTCAGGCAGCATGCCCTGACCGCATACAGATCTAAATGCCCGATATAAAGAAGATAAATTTCCATGTTTTAACCTGCCTGACTTATTCTGGACCAATCTTTTTTAAAGGTGTCTTTATTTACCTTATCTACTTGTTTGTTTGTTCGCCTGCTTGCTTGTTTCTTTTCTACAGGGGCAATGGGAATTCTTTGGACCCACAAGCTGGGGACTTCAAGGTTGCAGTAGAAACTCACTCTCTAGGTTTCCTATCAGATCTCTATATGGCCTCTCTGTAAATAATATTGAAGACAGAGAACTCATTGCTCTGTGTGTTGGCCCATTGCATCTTTGGGTAGCTGTAGTTGCTAAAAAGCTCTCACATTAGGGAGAAGTTTGTCTCTCTATCATTTCACACACACACATTTGCTTACTAGGATATCCCAGAGCTGTTTTCAGTAGAAGCCAAATAGGGATGCTCCACAGTTTCTTTGGGGTGAGCACTGCCCTCTGCCAGTGTACCAGTGCTTTCATCACAGTCACTTCTGGGCTTCTCCCCTTGCCCATAATCCCATCAGGGAGGGTCTTTAAAAATTGAGATATATCTAGCATGTAGCATTATACTAGTATCAAGTATAAAACAATGATTCAATATATGTATATAATGTGAAGTGATCACCACAAAAAATGTAGTTAACATCCAAAACAGTTACAATTACTTTTTCTTGTGATGAGATTTTTAAGATTTACTCTCTTAGCAACTTTCAAATATACAATACAGTATTATTAACTATAGTCACCATACTGTACATCACATCCCCATGAATTATTTATTTTATAACTGGAAATTTGTACATTTTGATCACCTTCACCCATTTCACCCACCTCTGGTAACTACCAATCTGTTCTCCATGTCTGTGAGCTCAGTATTTTTGTTTCTTTGCCTATTTGTTGGGGCTTTTTGAGATTCCACATATAATTGAGATCAGATGATATTTTTCTCTCTCTGACTTATTTCATTTAGCCTAATGCCATCAAGGTCCTTCTACGTTGTAGCAAATTGCAGAATTTCCTTCTTTTTAATAACAAATTACAGAATTTCCTTCTTTTGAATAATATTGCATTATATATATTTAATGAATTATTATATTGATTATTCATTAAGTATATATAGTTATATATATACTAGAGGCCCAGTGCATAAAATTCAAGCACTCAGGGGGGAGGGGGGTCCCACAGCCCGGATTGCAAGAGGGCACAGGCCAGGCTAAGGGACCCCACCAGTGTACGATCAGGGATAGGGAAGGACCACAGGAGGGCTCCAGAGCATGTCCGGCCCGTCTCGCCCAGTCTCACCCAGTCCCGATCAATGGGTCCCAGCAGCAAGCTAACCTACTAGTCGGAGAGTCTGCCCCCTGGTGTTCACTGCGCATCATAGCGACTGGTCAAATGGTCGAAGGAAAGGTTAGACACTTAGCTTTTATTATATAGGATTAGTGATACAATTAGGTCCATTTGTTACCATTTGTATTCATTTTGGATAATCCTGCTCCAAGTCCTATATATACATTACATATACATATACATATACATATACATATACATCTCTCAATAGGTACTTAGGTTGTTTTTATGTCTTGGCTAATATGAATAATGCTATAATGAACATGGAGTACAGATACTTTTCCAAGTTAGTGTTTTTATTTTTTTCGAGTAAATACCCAGAGGTGAAATTGCTGGATCATATGGTAGTTCTACTTTTAATATTTTTAATTGAATTTTTAAATAAACACTGTGGTAGCTGAAGACACATTATTTTGTTAACTAAAACGCAACTGGGAAATATAAAGTGTAATATATCATGCCGGTATCTTGGAAAACATTAACAAGAATTATAGTAAAAATTTAATTCATGATATCAACATAATAATTCATTAAATACACAGGTCCTTTTGGGTGTTCTTTAAAGTTTATTTATTTAAGACAGTTATTTAGTGCCTTGTTATGTTTCAAGTGCTCTTCTAGAGTGCGAGGGTCTTACAAAACCACCAAGATTCATGCACTCCTCCCTTTGTGGAGGTCCTTTCTGGTGACTCCTTGTAGCTTTAAGCCTCCATGGCACTAAGAAAGAATCTCAGCCAACAAGGGAGCCCTAAGTTTATTTATTTAAGACAGTTATTTAGTGCCTTCTTATGTTTCAAGTGTTCTTCTAGAGTGCGAGGGTCTTATAAAACCACCAAGATTCACGCACTCCTCCCTTTGTGGAGGTCCTTTTGTGGTGACTCCTTTTAGCTTTAAGCCTCTATGGCACTAAGAAAGAATCTCAGCCAACAAGGGAGCCCATGGCTGAGAGGGGCAGATGACAGTGATAAGAAAATGGGGCAGTTGAAAGCAGGAGAGTGGAGAGGAGGTTGGAGGTATAGAAAGTAGGTAGGAGATGGAAGTAAGGAGGAAGGCAGAAACTGGATTCTAAGGAGCCCTGCTCCATAGAAAGAACATGGACTTCAGAGTCAAACAATTAAGGTCCAAATCCCAAACTCCATGCCACTAGGTAGAGAAGCTGTTTAACCTTCAGCCATTGGCCATTTCAAAACCCTTCACCTCATCTATAGAGTGAGGATAACCACAGGTGCTTCCAAGGATAAAATGAGATCAGAATAAAGTCATTTATTTTTATTTTTATTTTTTAATTACATTGACATTCAACATTATATTAGTTTCAGGTGTACAGCATAGTGGTTAGACATTTCTGTAATTTATGAAGTGATCTCCCTGGTAAGTTCAGTACCCACCTGGCCCCATACATAGTTATTACAATATTATTGACTGTATTCCTTATGCTGTACTTTACATGATTATTTTGTAACTGCCAATTTGTACTTCTTAACCACACAACAAATTTAAAGAGTCTGACACACAATGACCAACAAACATAAAATTCCCATTCCCTACAAGTAAGATAAAGCCTCAAAAGCAGACCATTGTTCTGAAATTCACCCATCTCTCCTGACACCTGATGGCCCTTTTCCTGGGAATAAGGAGTCCTGGAAACTGGAACCTCAAAATAATCAAATCCCATGGGCTCAAGCTCCAGTCTGACTGTTAAAAAGGCTATATCCAGTCCCCTCTCAACCAGTGAGCCTGGTTTCATTCTTTCTACACACACCTTGCCTTGGGCAAAAGTGAAACAAACCCAGATATCAAGATGTTCATGGGGTGGGATGGGGGACACCAGTCTCCTGGTGTGCTGGTCTGTTTGCACAGCTGCAGTCAATTAGGTGAGACTGTAATTGTTTTATACTTTTGCTTAATGCTTAAGCCTGGAGAAAGAAGAAGGGATTTTTGGTCTTCCTTTTTCATCTTTCAGTATTTTTGTTTTGTTTTTATTTCTCATCATAATATTTAGATAGTATTCGTGTAAGGGAAGGCAATCATAATGAAATGGATAATCAAACAGAGTGCTCTAAGGCACATTTACAAAAGCCTTCAGCTCAGAAATGCTTCATTTACCCAGAGAGCAGGCAGCAGAGGGCCTGGGAAAGCCTGTTTCTCTGGACAGGGAAGTGATTCATGCCAATCAGCTAGAGTCCTCTTTCAAACGCTCCATATGTAAGATGTAGCATAATAAATCACATCAACAAGCAAACAGGAGGTACCATATGCCTTCCAGGTGTGAACCCATGCTAAGGACTAAAGGTACCGAAATGAATAAGAGATGAGCCTCAGGGCCAGGATTTGGGTGAAGTGAGTGAGATGCTTGCCTCGGAGCAAAATTTAAGGGGATGTCAAAAAATTCAGTTATCAAGATAAAAAATATTGTGAGGCATTATTTGAAAAGTCAAAATTAATGCAGCAAAAGCTCTTGGTGCATAAAACATCAAAACTTTGCTATGATTTTACTTTTGATTATTAGTTAAGTATGCATTTCGACATTAAGAAAGTAATTGGAGTAAAAAACAAAAATGCTTACCTTACACATCATAAAAACAGCTCAGCACTGAATCTAGAAAACAAGAGGTGAAGAAAATAGCAAGAAAAATACATAGGAAGCAAAAATCATATGGGACAAAATAATTATAAAAATAACCAGAAATGTTTTAAACATCCTCTCTAAAGAATGAGACTATTAACTTTTAAAATAAAATCCCTTGAATTGAAATTTGGAAATAAGAGAATCAAAAAATATTCACTCCTTTTGACCCAAAAATCATACTTTAAGGAATCTATCATAAATACAACTGAAATATGGAAAAACTATCATTTGTATGACAAAAACAAAGAGAAATCTCAATAGAATTATTACCCAGTCATTAAAAATAATGGCCATGAAGAACAAGCAATGCTAAAAAATGATTGAAACACTTAATGGAGTGAAAAAGGTAGAAAGCATAAATACATGTATACCACAGTACCAACTACAGAAAAGCTGCATAGGAAACAAACAAATAAACAAAAAACACTGAAGGTAAACACACTTAAATTATTCCCATTCTATAGATGTGAGAATTGAGGCACAGATTAAGCAGATAGTTCTATGTTGCACAGCTAGCAAGTGAATAACTTGAAATTCAGACCCAGAAATCCCAGTGCTAGAGCATAGACTCTTATCCCTCATGCCCTCAAAGCAGGCTTCATGGTAGAGGAGGTAGAATTAGAATTGAGCCTAGAGGAATGGGTCATGACAATAAAGCCCTAGGGAAAGCCATTCAAGACTAAGGAGAAGGATAGCTTTCAGCAAAGGCCTAGAGGGAAGCCACAGAAGTTGTTTCGATGAGATTCAGAGATAACCATCAGGAAGATAATCTGGAACTTGAGTCACAGGCATATCACATGGACTCATGCTTGTAACAATGAAATAAACAGAAAACAAGTTGTAATAAATTATCCCAGATTCTTTAGGACCAACTAAGGATGTTTTGTTTGTCTTTAGAGCAGCGGTTCTCAACCTGTGGGTCGCGACCCCTTTGGGGGTCGAACGACCCTTTCACAGGGGTCGCCTAAGACCATTGGAAAACACATATATAATTACATATTGTTTTTGTGATTAATCACTATGCTTTAATTATGTTCAATTTGTAACAATGAAAATACATCCTTCATATCAGATATTTACATTACGATTCACAACAGTAGCAAAATTACAGTTATGAAGTAGCAACGAAAATAATTTTATGGTTGGGGGTCACCACAACATGAGGAACTGTATTAAAGGGTCATGGCATTAGGAAGGTTGAGAACCACTGCTTTAGAGGGAACTCTTTCCTGTGTTACTTGCAAAAGTGGAAAAATAATGGTGGGGATGGGAGGATACATCTTTCTAAATTTGATGCTGTTTCTGCCACAAACCTAATCTGCACAGCCGCACCCAGGGGACAAGAAGCAGGAATGAGCACAGCACTTGCTCTGTCCTCTCCAAGGAAGACAGTGTTCAGTGTGGGCCACAGGGAGCAAGAAAGGTCCTGGTGAGAGCAGCATCTCCAGCCCAGGAAGAAGTCAGTAGGAAAGCAGACCATGGCTGGGTTTCGCAGGACAGCGTGGCTGGGCTCCAGCACAGGGCAACTTGGCAACATTTCTCTGCAGTTTCCTGTTTCCCAGCTGTATTTCATTGGCTCAGCCCACCTGCTCCAACTCTGCCCTCTCCTCCAGCACCTACAGGCACAGCAGCACCTCTGATTGTTTCTGCTCCATTAAGACTGGCTGGAAAATGTGAAAACTCACTCTATCTCAGGACAGGAAGGTGAAGGAGTTACAGAAAAATAACTTCAAACTTTCCACAAAATAAAAACTATAATGTCAGGTGGTCAGAAATACAAAAGATTATATAT
>NW_005370133.1:2693697-2782613 GCF_000412655.1 Myotis brandtii
CGTGTGTGTGTGTGTGTGTGTGTGTGTGTGTGTGTGTGTGTGTGTTCTTTTGGCAAGGTCTTTTCAAATACAAATGTTGTTTGGAAAATAATCTTGGTGAGAATTTCTTTGCTGGCAGCAAGTTAGTTGTGTTTGGGCTCCCTTCTCAGAAGACCAGGCTTCAAACCAGGGGCAGAGCATTAAGTGGGGGACCTGCAGTGAGCCTTGCTGCCATCCTGGACCAGGCACGTGGTTTGAATCCCTCCCCACTTTTTCTGACGTTTTCATCCATCTTCTTCGACAGAGACCCTGCTCTAGCTCACCCAAGTCACCTCCCTTCTTGCTTGCTTCGCTTTAACTTTGAAATGGAGCTAAAATGGCTTGCTGAACGGCCCTCCCCAAAGAGAAGAGACAAACCCATTCTCACTTGGGGCTTGGGAGGCAGATGAGTGCAGGGATGAACCACTTACAGGTGCATGACAGAAGGGGGGCATTTTCTGATGGGCGTTTCTCATAAAGGGGGCCATAGGCACCTTCCAAATGCTGGTAGGTGAGGGGAAGGTGGGAATCAAAGGAAACTTACAACCAATGAAAATAAACATTTTGAGTTAGCTTTACTAGGAAGAAACACACTAAACAAAAGTAAGGGGCCCATTCCACAGTAGTGGTGTGATAGTCACATTTTAAGAATGTAGTTTATATGATTCACTTATTTAAATTTTTATAAACATGTATGAAATGCCCACTGTTACTTTCAGGCACTAACTTAGTACTGGACCTATAATCGTGAGAAAACAAATGGGTACATCTGTTTCCCAACAAGTCTTGCATGCCCAGACATCAGGTAAATACATACATACATGCATTCATACATATATACAAGTTTAGATCAATGTTATAAAGAAAAAGAATAGAACTCTCTGAGGAAGACGCTGGGGCTCAATAAAGCTCACTTGGTGAAAGTGACATGTGTGCTAAGATATGAAGATTAAGCAGGAGTTAGCTTGGCAAAGAGTAACAGGAAGAGCATTCTGGGCAGAGGGAACAGCATGAGGTAGAAAAGCACTTGGCAAAGAAGAGGCCAAGCTTTCTGAAGAGCAGTGAACAAGGTGACACAATGGGGCTGAACAGGTGGAGAGGAGCCAGATTACACAGGTCATACATGTGACACCAATGACTGTGGATTTTATTATAGCTGAAATGGAAATTGACTGGATATTTTTTGGAAGGAAAACATAACCCATAAGGGTGGAAGCAATGAGACTAGTTAGGAGGTTGTCACCAAAGCCTGAAGAAACACAGGGTTGATGAGAACTAAAGTGATGGCAATTTAGGTTGGAGGAGTTCTAGGGCCCCAAGTTAATTGGGGGTAAAATGTGAAAGTTGGTGACTCATTGGGTATGGAATGAAAAGGTATAGGAGGTGGCCTAAAAAGCTCCTAGAATCCCAGGTAGGAGCTAGATAAGTAGAAGTTCTATTTTTGTGATGCTTGGAGGAGTTCACAGTCTAACATGCACAAAGAACTTTATTTGCAGTACAATTGCTTATGTGCAATGCTCCAAGAATACAAAAAGAAGCAGAAAGGAAGGAGCCTGAATATCTGGTTGAAAAAGAGAAAAGGAATCACGGAAAGGGTGTCATTGGAGTTGGCTCTTAAAAGATTAGGAGTGTCGCGTGGCCCATGTGGCTCAGTGGTTGAGCATTGACCTATGAACCGAAAGGTAACGGTTCAATTCCCAGTCAGGGCACATGCCTGGGTTGCGGGCTCGATCCCCAGTAGGGGGCGTGCAGGAGGCAACCAATTAATGACTCTCTCTCATCATTGATGTTTCTATCTCTCTCTCTCTCCCTATCCCTTTCCCTCTGAAATCAATTTTAAAAAACATATTTTTTTTTTAAAAAAAGCAAGATTAGGAGTGTTTAACAGATTGAAATGGAAGAAAGATCTTCTAGGAAGAGGTACAGCATTTTAAAAACTATAAATCATAATGCCAATCCTACAAAACATTTGGGAAGATTAAAGAAAATAATTTACATGGAAATACCTAAAACCGTGTCTTGGAATCTGTTGATGGTGTTTACACCATTATCACCAACCCACCCAACAGTCAGTGCTGTAGGTGAACATCTCATTCTTCACCAGCCAAAAGGAAAATATGCTCAGATTGCCGTCTCTGCCTTTTCCTAACACACCTGAGATATGTATAGGAAATGATCAACACTTGTGGACCTGCAGGGCTAGTTACTGAAAGTTGAAAAAAATAAATTAATTTGTAAAGATTGATGTTTTTATGCTTTGCATTTTCAATTATATTCTTTTAAGTTTTAAGGTAAAGTTTATTTTTACAATTTTCACTCTCTCCATTTGTCTCTGCACCTCCCTCAGCAGCTAGCACAGGACTAGCACAGAAGGTGCTCAACAAAACTTAACTCAACAATATGAATCAGTAGAGCATTTATGGGGTGTTTCCAATTTTCCAGGGACTATGTTAGGTCTGGGGACATGGAATAGTTTAAAAAAAGATCCTCAAGAAAGTTACAGACATAAATATAAGGGAATAAAAACATATACATACATACTTACATACAGTATGATATATGTGTCCAAATAAATGTATCTACCCTCTCTCCCACCCCCCTTAAAAAATTCAGAAGTTAACAGAATACAACCAAACCAAAATATTTTTCAATCCATAAGCATTTGCAGGCTTGAAATCTCCAAAGCAGAAACTTGCAGGTACAAAAACAGACTCAAGTACAGTCAGTGGAATTCCTTGAAGTTACCCATAAATATTCACCAAGCCTTTCCCCAGTCCTACACCTAGTCATAAATCCCCCTGCTTCTTTTCAAGAACTTTTACATTTGATCAACGATGCAGGGTGATGTTTAAACCAGGCCATTTGGAATATTCGATTTTCATACATAGTTTTAAGATTTTAATTTCCACTCTGCAAGCTGGCTCGGATTTTCCCTGTCCTAAAATAAATCAGGATTTTCGAGACATGAAAGCAGGCTCCAAGCACAGAAGGGCTTTCTGAATGTTCAGGCTGGTTGCATAGCTCAGTCAAGTCATACTTACAAACAACTTACCTCTCACCTCATCTCGGTCCTGGGGGGATCGCCTGGAAAACTGGCAGCTAATGTGGTGAGAGAAAAATACCCAGCACTCAAGATCAATCTGTCAAAAAGAGGCAAGAGCCATTCATCAGAGGAGAGAGGGACAAACTCAAAGATGTTTTGAAACATTTGCCCAACCAATCTGAAACTAATTGGCCCCTCTACTTAATCTCCTGCTCCCCTCCATGTCAAGCCAGTTGCCACAGAGCTATAAAAGGATGGCTAGCTCTTAGCAGTAGAATGGATGATGCACACAGGATATTGCTAATATATCATGGAATCTGAGCACGTTAGAGCTGAAACAGTCTTTGGAGTTCATTTGGCCTGGTTTGCTGAGGGAGCACCTAGGGAAGAAGGAAGAGCCCTGGGCTTGGCCTCTTCCTGAAAGAGGGTTCTAGTCTCCACTCTTGTTATTTTCCAGCTATGTGATCCTAGGAAAGTCATTTCAACCTGTCTGAAAATTATATTCCTCATCTGTCAAAAGGGGAAAATGGCATATTCAGGGGGATTCCACAAAACTAGGATATGCATTATAAGTAAATGTACCTTGAAAATGCCACTGAACATATAAATAAGAAAGCATTATTGCAAAGAACCTAATAAATGCTACCTAAATCCAAACAATAGTAGAGTAGAATAAAAAACTTTACCTATCTGACCTGATAGAAGTAATAGCTTCCACCTGTTTTGTAAAGGATGGGGTTATGCCCATGGCACAGAGATGCCCAGTGCTAGTGAACGGGGCTCAAGCGTGCCAGGAGCTTAGCTCCCACCAGAACATTGATACACTGATCAAAAGGCAGTTATATTTTTTCCCATACTCCTATTCTAGTTGTAGTTCTGAAAGTAAATATAAAACTTAATTAAATATCATGTAAACTAATAAAATGTGACATTTTATAGAGATTTGTTGTTTAAATGAATATGCAATTGATTGCTGTGTAACAACTATCCTATATAATAAAAGCCTAATATGCAAATTGTCCCCTCCACCGGGAGTTGACCACTCGCTATGATGTGCACTGACCACCATGGCAAGTATCGTCGTTGCAGTGCTGGCAGCAGGTGGCAGTGGAGGCGCTGCCAGCCTCAATGGGCCTCAAAGAGAGCAAGTGAGTGGGTGATGCCAGGCCAAGGCGGGTGCGAGCGGGGCTCTTAGAGATGCCAGAGTATTATGTACAAAAGTACAGAACTGGGGGAGCTGAACATGACAGGGGGTGAGGGGCAGCAGGCAAGGAAGTCTTCACAAAATCACAGCACAAGGAAGCTGGTTCTGGAAAGATCGGTATCTTCTAGATCCAGCTAGGAAAGAGGGAAAAATGGAAGAAGGCTTGGACATGTGGATGTTTAAACCTTCTTTGGGGAACATCAGGACATGCTGGATAGCTGGGAAATTGCAAAGTTGGAAGAGGGCAGAGGAAGATGAAAATATAAGAGTAGACAGAGCTAGACTGAAGGCCTTACATGCTATGCTAAGCGATGAAGGGATGGAGAAAGCTGATATTTCTTGTGAGCGCTGTCTTGCAAGAAGTGTGTGTTTCTGTCCTATGGGAATAGGGAGAAATTAGAAGTGTAACGTGCTCAGATCTGTGTCTGAAAAATGTTCCTTTGGCAACAAGGTGGACATCAGATTCTAATGGGGCTCAAGTATTTTAGGGGGTGCATTTAGGAGCCTGGGTGAAAAAGGATGAGGACCTAAACCCAGAGGGAAGAGGAAAAAAGCATAGATTAAAGGGAAATTTTAGGATGCTAAGATTAACAAGTTACTTAGACATGTATTTGCAAGAGGAACATGTCCTCCAGCTTCATATGAATCATTTAAAATATAATGTAGCTTCCACAAAGCCAGTTCCTTTTGGCTATCCTGAATAACTGGTTGTACTCAATTGAAAGGAAAGTTGCTATTTCTGTCTTTATATTTATATCCATGATGCACCTCTTTCCATAAGGATTTCAGGTGCCTGGAAAATCACTAAATGCGGAGCAGCATCTGACTAAGAGAACTGAGCCGGGGGCATAAATCAGCCTCTCCTGTCAACTGGGATGGGTTTGAAGATAACAAGAAACATCCTCCACGTCACCTCGGGACTCCCAGTGACTGTCCCTTCCTTTGTCTGGAGAAACAAATGGTGAGAAAGTGTCCATTTTGCTCTACTGCTAAATGGAGCATTTCTGTGGGGTAAAGAGGAAATATTGACACCGGAAATGAATTTCAAACGGAGCTTGCACATCCTTTTCCTGGAGACACTCAAAATTACATAAGAAGACATGTAAATAAATCAGAACTTGAAGCAAGGCAACACCTTAATCTTAAAACAGATGAACTCTAAGGAAGGTGAAGCTCTCAAAATATACACAATTTTTAATACATATATAAAACAACTCACATTTGAGCACAGAGCATTTTTGCCTTCTTAATCTCACTTAATTCTTTTATAACAACCTGCGAACATCGCTGGGGAAGAATTATCTCCATTTTACAGATGAAAAACTGAAGGTCAGAGCTTTAAAGTGATGTCCTGAAAGTCACACGACTTTAGTTGCAAGTGACCAAATTAGGTCGAAACATCAATTTTACTAATTCTCGTTTTTAGGAAATGGGGTATTATAAAAATAATAGGAGCGAATTATTAGAGTGGTTGCCATGTGTCAGACACTATGCTTTGTACATTACATGCATTGCCTTACTTAATTCTCAAACCATCGTAAGATAGAGGCAATATCACTGTTCCCATTATACAGATGAGAAAACTGAGGCTAGAGGTGGTGATTATATCGAAGTCCCATTATCGGTGGACTTGAGATTCAAACCCATGTGTTCTTTATCAAATCTAGCTCTTAAACAAACAAACATCTGTTTAGGTCTTGCCCCTGCTAGCTATTAACTGTCTAGCCCTGGCCAAATTTTGCATTTGGAGGGCCTCTGTTAAATAAAAGTGTGTGTGTGTGTGTGTGTGTGTGTGTGTGTGTGTGTGTGTGTGTTGTTTGGTGCATCTTATTCTTTGTAGGTTGCCAATAAACATTAGTTCTCCCTCTTTTAATCACAATACATTGTCACTAGATATTTTCATGACAGAAATGTCCATGTTAGTGAATCTGTCATCATAAAATGGCAGCACTTGTATTGACAATGGAGAAAAACAAACCTAGGGGCTAGATCTTAAGCTCATCTCAGAGTCCTATTTCAGCGCCATCTTATTCTTTGTAGGTTGCCAATAAACATTAGTTCTCCCTCTTTTAATCACAATACATTGTCACTAGATATTTTCATGACAGAAATGTCCATGTTAGTGAATCTGTCATCATAAAATGGCAGCACTTGTATTGACAATGGAGAAAAACAAACCTAGGGGCTAGATCTTAAGCTCATCTCAGAGTCCTATTTCAGCGCTGTTCTCAAAGTTTTCTCCCTGGGTTCTTAGGGGAGAATTAAAATTTCCTTTTGAGAAGGAAACAAAAACTACACTTGTTCAAAAAATTAATTATCTTGCCAACAAAAAGCCCATTTGTCTTGAAATTCCCAAATGACCTAAGCACATTAAATCTGAGTTACTTAGTAATACTATAGTTTAAATAAGTAAAATCTTGTTAATCAAAGACGGATCCCAGAAAATTATCCTCCAAACACTGCCGGCTTTAGAACTTTGAAATTGAGGCACTTGAATTTGAAACGATGCCATGTTCGAAAGTCAGAGCTCTAGTCTTGTGGTTTCCAACCCTTTCAGGTAAAAGTGCCCATTTTTAAATATAAAAATTTATGGATCTACTCCCTGTCATAGTAAGAAAAATTGTGTTATTAGTTTATATTAACTTTTAAAACTGCAATTATAAAAACAGCTGTGTATTCATGAAATTAATTTGTATTTTACTAATTGCTAAATGAACAGATCTGGTGATATAAATTAATTTGTATTCTACTAATCCTTGGAGTATTTAATACAATTATGCAAAAAAAATCTAATACTTTGAGATAGTAGGCATTTTTCAGCACACAGATTCTTGTGTCTAAATGAATTATGGGTCCTTTTCAAAAAAAAATCTATAGCATCTCACAGTGATCCACAGGGTGAAAGCCAATGTTCTAAAATATTAGGCCTCGAAGGGACATTTGAGGTCATAGGAACCATCCACTACCTAATAAGTGCACCCCAGCTTGAACTTTTTGAATGTGAGGCATGTGTTGTCTGTTTGAACACACTCAAAAACCTGGGAGAGGGGCAGCTGGGGTGGCCAAGAGACGGGGGTGTGCTAAGTACTTTACAAGTTGGTCTATTCTATTTTGGAATGAGGGAACTCTCTAGAAGGGCCTTAAATCTGCTGAAATCTCTCATGTCCCCTATGTTAGTCAGGGTCTTGTTAGGAATACCAAAACCACACTCGTGACGTCAAATAGGGGATGGGGACATTGGGGATAAGGGTAATATAGGCACCTGCTTCCAAAAGCAGTTGAAGGCAAAGGAAGTAAAAAGGGTAAAAATATCCTCAGAGAGATGGTAACTGCAGGAAGCTGCCACCACCCACAGAGCTGGAGGCCCAAAAGGAAGGAGGTGGTATTCACACAGCCTAGGGGCACACTCACTGCCCACTGCAGCTGCCCCGTGAGGCACAGCTATTGCTCTGCGGCCCTGAAGCCCATGACCTCTGGCTGCCACCAGCCATCACCCACCAGCTCCATTGGGGCTACATCTACTGAGGGCAGCTGCAGTACACAGACACCCCTATCTGCCAGAGACAACACCAGGGGCAGAAACAGGAGCAATGACCTTCAATTCAACCTTTTAACTACCCACATCCACTCTCACCCTTTTAGCCATTTTTAGCTTTCATCAATAACAGAATTGTGATTGTACATAATATAATGAACCTTTTTCTAATGCAAAGATCCTTTCATCTTATTAAAAAACTAGGAGATATAAAGTCCCATCAACTACCATATCCATCAGTCAATTCCATCTGGGAATTCTATAACCTAAAAACTAAAATGAAAGGCAGCCGAAACCGGTTTGGCTCAGTGGATAGAGCGTCGGCCTGCGGACTGAAAGGTCCCAGGTTTGATTCCGGTCAAGGGCATGTACCTGGGTTGCGGGCACATCCCCAGTAGGAGATGTGCAGGAGGCAGCTGATCGATGTTTCTCTCTCATCGATGTTTCTAGCTCTCTATCTCTCTCCCTTCCTCTCTGTAAAAAATCAATAAAATATATTTAAAAAATAAGAAAATAAAAAAATAAAATGAAAGGCAATACCACCAATACTTCTCATATCAAATATTAAAAGTAAGGGAAAGAGAAAAAAAGAATTGGTCTCTCTCTCTCTCTCTCTCTCTCTCTCTCAAATCAATCAAATAAATAAGAAAATATTTATAATAGTTTTAGAGTCCTTGTCTGGTAATTTCATTATCTCTGTATCTTTTAGGTTGATTTCTACTGATCAACTTTTCTTCCAGTTATGGGTAACATTTTTTTTCTGTGCATGCCTAGTAAATTTTTATTTGATGCTGGACATGATAAACTTTACATTATTGGATATCTGGGTTTTATTGTTTTCCTTTAAAGAGTTTGAAAGTTTGTTTTGTCAGGCACTTAATTTGCTTATGAATCAGATTGATGCTTTCAGGGCTGTGTGAAAGCTTTATATGGGTAAGTCTAGAGTAAGACTACCCTTTATTCTGCTACTATAGCATGAACCTTTTGGGGTTTCTACAGAATATCTTAGATGTTCCATAAGACCTCTGCCCTCTGGCTCTTCAGAACTCCCAGCCCTTTGTGGGCTCCAGAAATTGTTCATCGTGCAACACCTTGGAACATATTTTTTGCCAAATACTTGTTCTTTACTTGACTGCAGAGAGTCCCACTCTACACACGCACAGGAGAGTATTCAACCAGATTCAAGGGGACCTTTATGCACATTTCTGGACCTCTTTCTGGGCTTACCTCCCTCCATCACGGTTCTCTATTCTGCAATTTAAATCACGTCCCTCTCCCCAAATGTCTATCTGTTTCTTCAACTCATTGAAATTCAAAAACTTTGCTGGAGCTCCCTCTCCCTGCCCCACATTCCAGAGAATGCCTCCAGGTTGAAAACTGAATTGATTGTGGAGCTCACCTCATCTGTTTACCTTCTCTCCTAGAACACAATTCCGTTTTGTCCAATGTCTGAAAATAGATGAATTATTCATATTGTTCCATTTTCTAATTGCTTATGGCCAATGAGCAAGTCTATTACTAGTTGGCAATTATAGGATCTTTGAGGATTTTACTAAAAGTATATAGGAGATTCCACATGTTCATTTCTTTGTTAATTTAACAAAAAGCTATAAATATCAAACATGTTCTTCACTGTTCCCCAAGAAAAAGCAAAATGATAACCTGGAAGAAGTCTAACATTCAGAGTCAAGAAATGTGAGGTTCAAACTAGGTTCCCTATTTGTTCACTTTGTGACAAGTTGCTTAACCTCTCTGAGTTTTGTTTTCTTACTGTTCGACTGGGGTAATAAATGCCTACTTTGCAGGATTATTGGTAGGGCTTAAATATATTGTGTGTAAAACAACTAGCCAATTCCTGGCACATAGCCTGATCCTGATTGATTGCAATTATTATTTTTATCAAATGTGCCATGGAAAAAATTGAAAGGACAATAAATCAGCAGATTGGGCTGGGGAAAAAAAGACCTCTGTTGGAGACTAGTAATAATCCTATGCCTGGAAGTAAAGGCATAAACTGGGAGACATCCAAAAGAAAGAAAGAACAATGAAAACCGAGAGCTTGGAGAAATAAACGTTCCCTCTCTGGGTAAGTAAGGGAAAGCCTTACAGTATGCAACCTGAGAATTTCAGGGTAAGTAATGCAGGCACACTCGGACACGGAAAGGCAGACCAGCAGCTACTGAAACAGCAGTTGGCTTTCTTAAAGAGAGACGACTGAGCACCAGGCAAGATGGGATCTCTGTATCAAGATAGTTACTGTAGCCTTGATGAGGACTGATGGGAAGCTGCCCCTTAGTGTCAGTCTCCATAAATTGGATGGAGAGCTACAGCTAAATTTCATACCACCCAGAAGGAAGATTTGCCAACTCTATGGGGCAAACATAAAAATAATAGTGTTCTAGTTAATTAGATTTAGTAGCAAATCCCTTTGATTTGAGTATGTGTTCTATTTTTCAGAAATACTTAGGAGAGCAGTAAGAAAAGATTGAGGGTAAAGGAAGAGGGGCAAATGCTAAGTCATAAAATACCAAGCTACTAATTAACTGGGGACCAAGATGAAAGAATAAGTGATGTAGGTGTTAAAGCTTTGCATCAGGTCACTTCCCAACTCACATCAAGATTTCCTTTTTTGTGCTTTCCGCTCCAACACCATTTTTCAAAGTAACTTGAACAGAAACGTGTTGAAGCAAGTTAACATTGTGTTTATTTCCTTATGGTCAGATTTATCTCACCTAAGAGAATGTAAGAGCCTTGAATTCTGTCCATGATGACTTATTTTTCTTTATAGCATATGAGTATTAAATGCTAACATGTGGCCCATAGTAGGGGCTCAATAAGTGTTTTAAGCATAAAAATTTGAATGAATTAAAAAATGGAAAGTAAATAAAATTTTCCAATACAATTAGCAAGACAAAATTTATGAGAGGGTGACTTTTTCAAATCGAGATAACTAACCAAAACTCTGATGCTTATTCAAGTGAGGGCATCTATATATATAAAAGGCTAAGCGACTGGAGGACTGGACTACCAGCCAACCGGCCAACTGGCCAGTACATATGATGCATACTGACCACCAGGGGCCAGATGCTCAAAGCAGGAGCTCCTGAGCAACAGCAACTTTGCAGAATGCCCTCTCGCACTGACCTCTCAGAGGATGTTGGACTGCCAGTTTGGGCCAGATCCCTGGCCCAGGGACCCCAGCTGTTGGAGGGACCCCACTCACTCCACAGACTCCCTTGGAGCCTCGGCACCACCCCAGGTGTGGCCGGCCGGGGAGGAACCACAGGAGGTTGGCTCCAGTGTGTGTCCAGACCTTCTCACCTAGTCCTGCCCCACTGGCCACCTTCTAATTAATTTCCTTTCAATGTGCACCGGACCTCTACTATTTTATATAAAGCTTTTAGATAAATCATGTCCCTTCCCCACCCCTGACCCAAGTTAGCCATAGAAAGACAGTCATGGTCACTTTGAGGAGCATATTCAGAGCACTAACAGCTAGAAATAAGCCAGGACAATTTGTGGGATGAGAACTTGATGAAATTTGGAAAATTTTATATAATATTCCCACTTCGGTTGGTTTCAACGTTATTAAATTAAAATTCTTTAAAACACAGTCAATACCAATAAATAAATTCAGGCATAAGCAAGCCTTGTTAAATTACATTATGTAAGGAAAGCTGTTTATATGATCTTGTCCTCTGTCTTTATTAGATTAATCAAAGAGGGTTTATTTATCAGTGACATTCCTGGAGATTGTTCCTGATAGGGGATTCTTTGGGAGTGACCAAACCACGTTATTTTTTTAAATATATTTTTACTGAATTCAGAGAGGAAGGGAGAGGGAGAGAGAGATAGAAACATCAATGATGAGAGAGAATCATTGATCGGTTGCCTCCTGCATGCCCCACACTGGGGATCAAGCCTTCAACCCGGGCGTGTGCCTTGACTGGGAATCGAACAGTGACCTCCTGCTTCATAGGTCAATGCTCAACCACTGAGCCACACCAGCCAGGCCCAAACCACATTATTGAATAGAACTAGATATTGCTTTCTATGTGGTGAATTGAAGAACAAATATATATAACAAACTACAAACAGTAGTAATAATTGAATTAATTTTAAAGACTACTGACTTAGAGTCAAAAAGAGTTCCACCATCCAGCCATTCTGAATATCTGTATATGCGTTATTCAAGTTCTACGTCACCAAGGTGTCACTTTTGGCACCAAGGCTTATTTTACTATTATTTCCATGGCTCAATGTTTAAAGATCAAATTTGTACCAATTGTACTTGAGGAGATTAGGTTCATACAGAGACCTCCTCTAAAATGTCTTGCAGTGATTACTTATTCTGCAATATCATCACTTTCTGGTCCTTGCTCCCTTATCTTTTCTGAGGTCAATATTTATTTTTACCTGAAGCCAGTGTCCTCTCTGTAATGCTTGTGCTCTAATAGTGTGAGAAACGCTTTAAAATCATTTTCATATGAATAGAAACCTCTTGGAAAGATCCTAAATCTTTAAAATGTGCATTTTTCCATTTAGACAAAAAAAATGAGGTGTCATTTTTAGGATAGGTTTATATTTAGTAAAATGTGCAATTCTAAGTGCATAATAGGATGTTTTGGAAAACATGTACACCTGTACAATTGACATTTCTATCAAAATATAAAACATTCTCATTTTCCAGAGAGTTTTCTTGTTCCTTTTTATCAGGTAATCTCCCATGGCAGGGATAGTCATTCTAAAATTTGTTTTCTATAGTAAATTAGATTTTGCCTGTTTTAGAACCTCATATAAATGGAGTCATACAGAATGTACTAATTTTTACTCACTTTTTTTTCATTTAGTATAGTATTTCAGGCATGTATCCATGAATTTCATGTATTGCTGAGTAGTTCCAACACGTATGAATATACCACATTTGTTTCTCCATTTATCTGTTGTGAGACACAGGCTTGTTTCTAGTTTGGTGCTGCTATGAATATTCTTGTGCAAGTAGTTTTGCAGACATTTGCTTTCATTGCTCTTGAAAATGTACCCAAGAATGAACTTACAGGGTCACAGGGCAGGTGTATTTTAACTTTATAAGACACTTTCACATAGTGGCACACTGGCTGCTGTGGTTGCTGCCAGATTCCCCCTTCCAGGACTAAAGCACACACTCCCTCATCTGCTGGAAATGTTGGCAGCTGATATCTCTGAGCTTAATCTCTCTCTGGGACTTGCCCTCAGCCAAAGAGCCACCTCACCCAAGAAAACACTCAGGGCTGGACCAGGGTGAGTCAGGAAGGTACCCAGGGTACAACATTTAAGAGAGGCTTGCACTGAGGCTCATGAGAATGCAATCCTTTGTTTCTCCTGCCAACATGTATCCACACACAACTCCCGAATCCCTGAAGTTTTTACCATCAATAAGAGCTTTTTAAATCTGTAGACCACAATACAATTTGCACAGCATGTTCATCTGTGTATTCTCTTTTTATCCTTGTATGAAGCTTAGCAGGACCTGAAGGGCTTTACAAATAATGAGATGGGATCAAGACATTAAGTGACATTGCCAATAACAAAGCCAGAATTAAGTCCAAGTCCTAACACATCATAAGTACCAACCTTGTCCATAATTGCCTTCCCAATATACTATAAAGTCCTTCCTAGTGCTATGTTGTTGTTGTTGGTTTTAAGGGCAAATAAGTGGAAAATGCCTGGGCACTGATGGTATATATAAACTTTCCTTCAGCCAAATACAAAAAATGACAAAGCACATTGGGTCTTCATTGGCATACCATCTCTGGAAGCTGGGAATTCTCTAACATGTGAAAATACTTATTATATGTAATTCAGTTTCTTCATTTTGGCATTCAATTATTAATCAGTAGATCTGAGGTTGAGTCCTGTACTTTAAATAATGGACTATGTCATTTTAGGAAATCATATCATTTGAATTTCAGCAGAATTTTATTTTCCCTATTTACAAAATTGGTTCCCAGAATTTGTGATTTCAGAGGTTATATTTGTGTGTGTATAAATATATGTGTATATGTGTGAAACCACCTTACTGTGATCAGTATCCAGCTATCATTTCACAAAAGAACAGAACAAAGGTTAATGCTTTAAAATGAATATATTCAGCTGATGAGATGGATGTAAACATCATCATGACCAAGCCTGAGCTGAGAACTGGCCTTTAGGAGTCACCGTCCTGGATGATATCAAAGGTCTTTTTAATTTCTGAAGTTTGGCCTCTCTGAAGGCAACACCAAAGTGTTTTGAGGGGAAAAAAAGCATAGTCCCATGGTGGTAGGTAGCAGCTTATAATGTTTCTGATTTTCTAGGGAGTTTAATTAAGTGGCTTACCACTGGGAGCTGGACACCACAGGAAAGGCCCTACTCAAAGAATCTGGTGATCAAAGACAATGTTTGATTGATGCTTATTTTGTTGGGAGCTATCCACATGCAGCAGAGGCCCTGAGGTTGTAAGAGCCCCACAAACAACACACTGCCCCACAGCCCTGCTAGCCCAGCAAGGCCAATGTGATGGGGAGCAGGTTATGCCTTACACTTGATGGTTGAAGGAAGAAGGGGGACTTTTATTCACAATAATCAACTTTAATGGCAGCAAACCTTAAAATCCCTCTCTAACAGGGAAAGCATGACAACTAGCAGTTTTGACAGCAAAAGTATTCAACTTCACCCTTCACATGTGCTCTTTTACCAACATATTTTTTTAAAGTGTATGGTGTAAACTTGCTACAGAAACCATGCTTCATAAACAATATCCTATATAATAAAAGCCTAATAAGCTAAGTGTCTGGTGGTCTGGTCATCCGTTCAACCAATCAAAGCATAATATGCTAATGATGTGCTAAGGCCACTCAACCGCTCGCTATGATGTGCACTGATCATCAGGGGGCAGATAGTCAACCAGTCGACCAGTCGCTATGACATGCACTGACCACCAGGGCGCAGACACTCCAACTGGTAGGTTAGCTTGCTGCTGGGGTCTGGCCGATCGGGACTGAGTGAGACAGGCTGGACATGCCCTGAAGCCTTCCCGTGGTCCCTCCCCGGCTGGCCAACCTCCTGCGTCCCTCCCCGGCACTAATTGTGCACCAATGGGGTCCCTCGGCCTGGCCTGCACCCACTCTTCATTTAATTCTCATTGCAATCTATTGAAATGTATACTCTTTTTGCATATAGATGCTGAGGCACAGACCAGGGAAATGACCTTTATAAAACCACATAGCCAGAGACCAGTGCAAATCATATTGTTTGCCTGGATTACAATCACACTAGAATAAAATTTCTAGGGGTAGATACCAGATCTGCATCCACACCACTAATCCCAGTGCCTAGTATATAAAAAACACTCAATGACCATTTCTGGAGTCAGCAAATGAATGGAAGTTCATTTATCCTGCTTTTACATTGTAAAATGCAAACATGGAGATGCCTATGGGCATGATCAATTTCCTATTTTTATTTATTCAGTATATATGCGTTGAACAACTACCACATGAAAGGCAAGATGTTAAATGCTATAAAAATTTTTACAAGAATATGTATGGACCTTACTCATCTATGTTTGGAAAACAGTATTATTAAGTAGAAAAGTCACAATTTTCCTACACCCTTCCCACCTCTTCATCCAACCTCATATATTGCCTGCTTCTCACATCAATAAAGTTGGAAAAGGCAAGCATTAGCCTATAGGGAAAAAGTTAATGTTAAGATATCCTGTTACTCATCCCAGATTTTCATGGCAGTCATATAAACAGGGTAATAATAGAGAGGTATACCAAATTTTCCATCATGACCATGCTCCTGGTAAACTAAATATATCTTATAAATCAAATGCTTTGTTCTACTGACTTCCAGTAAAATTGAAGAATTTCATTTTCATTTATGGTCATCTTCAGTTAATAATAGTTCTTAACACAAAAAACTTAAATTAATAGTTCTCAATCCTGAACACATTCACCAAGGGAGCCTTAAAAACATATAATGCAATTTCCTGACTTCACCCAAGATCCACTAAAACTGAATATCTTAGTTTCATTTTCAAATTGCTTTTCCAAGAAAGCAAGAAAATTAGGAGCAAGTACATAGTTTTGCTATATAGAAAACAGAGAAATGAGGAGGCAGCTGGAAGGGGATGCAGGATAAAAGGTAAAAGGAGTATTATTTTTGAAGATGAAATATCTAATACCATGTTATATCCTGATGGGAAAGATCCAGTAGAGAGAGAAGAACAGATAGGTAAAAGGGGATGGATTCACTGCACAATTAAAAGGGTTTGACTTTAATAAACTCATGACTATCCATTTATATTAAAGGAAGAAAAGCAGAGTATGGTTGGTTAGTAGATGTTGTGGTGAGAGTAAGTAGAAAAGTATGTAATATTTTCTCAATGATACTGGAGGTAAGGTCTTGAAGAAAGAAGTGGAGGAAGAAGGAGAGATGTGTTGGAGGTTTGGGAAGAGAAGCAAAGATTTGAAATTGTACCTAGAAAAGTAGCATAATGATTGAAGCAGGAAATTATGGGGCATGCAAACACCACATCAACAAAACAGACAAAGATCTACCCTTATGGCATTTACATTCCTATGACAAGAATATAACCAAACAAATAAACATACAATCATCTTAACGTCAGTTAAATGCTATGAAGAAAATTAAATCAGGGTAAGGGCATTATGGGGGCAGGATACCCTCCGTAGGGTAATCTAGGAAGACTTCTTGATTAGATGACACTTGGAGAAGATCTGGATAAACTGTGAGGAAGTGACTATTTTAAAAAAAGAGAACCTCAAATGCCAAGTCCATAGTGAACATGCTTGATGTATTCAAGGAACAACATGTAGATGAGTGTGGCTGGAATGGAATGAATAAGGGAAGAGTGAGGACATGTAAAGTCAGAGAAGAGGCCCAGGGACAGATTGAGATGGGCCTTGTAGAGCATGGTCAGAATTTTGAGTTTATTCTACATAATTAGAAAAGTCACTGGAGGGTTTAATCAAGGAATTAAATCATCTGACTTTTCTTTTAACAGAATCCCTCTGCTGGTCTACTGAGAATAGACTTTAATAGCAAGTATGAAAGTAGGAAGATCAGTTATAAGATTGTTTCAATAGAACAGGGGAGAGATGATGGTGGCTTGGGAGTGATAGTAGTGCAGTTGTGGACAGTAGGCAGGTTTGGAATATATTTTGAAGATAGAACATAATAGGATTTGTTGATAGATGAATACAAAGAGTGAAAGAGAGAGTTAAAAAGAAGGGTCAAGATGACTTCAAGTATTTTGGTTGAGCAATGGAGCAAAATGGCAATGACATTTATGGGCAAGGAGATCTTTAGAAGAGGAAATCAAGAGTTCAGTTTTAGCATTTTTCACATAATGTTGCCTTTATTAATATATGTGACTATTATTACATTAGGTGATCAGCCATCAAGGTAGTAATTACAAATTCCCAAAAGACACAGCACCTAGCCCAATTTTTAACATATGGTGTGTGATATTGTGATATAATAAAAAGTGTATATGCTTCATCTTTGTTTTTATTTCTGGCACAAGAGCTTCTGTGACCCTTGGAATTTCCTGATTTATGGGAGTAAAAGGAGTGTCTTTTGTTATGCATAGTAAGCCCCTTTCAGCCAAGCCTGGGTTTATGCTAATGAGATAACTGGTTGCTGGGAGACTCTAGATGGCTTCAGGATGTGGGCTGGTTGCCAGAAAGACCCAGGCATGACTGGAGGTTTGGGGCTTTCCTCTCTATCCCCTAGTCTTGGGGTGGCTGGAGACTGAGTTAATCACAAAAATCCCTAAAAGGCAGGGTTCAGAGAGCTTCCAAGTTGGTGAAGACATTGAGGTACTAGGAGGGTGGCATGTCTAGAAAGAGCAAGGAAGCTCCACACACCACCATCCTTTACCCCCCTATCTTGCTCTGTGCATCTTTTTGGATGTTCCTGAGTTGTATCATTTATAATAACGAATATCTATACTAATAAAAGAGAAACATGGTAATTGGCGTACGACCGCTACCCTTTTCATTGGCTAATCAGTGAGTATATGCAAATTAACTGACAACCAAGATGGCGGCTAATTTGCATATGTCGGCTCCAAGCCACAGACTGAGGCTTTAGGCCTGGGCCAGGGAGGAGCCAGCCAAGGATTGTTGATGGCGGCAGAGGCGGGGAACCAGGGCGGAGCCAGCCAGCAATTGTTGACTTGCAGTGGCTGCAACAGTGTGGTGATGGGGCTGGGGGCCTTCCCCTGATCAGCCCGTTCGACTCCCACAAAGGGTGGCCATACTGTGGCTTAGGCCCACTCCCCAAGGGAGCAGGGAGCAGGTAGTAGGACATCCCCTAGGGCTCCCAGTATGTGATAGGGGGCAAGCTGGGCTGAGGGAACGCGCTCCCCAGTGCACAAATTTTTGTGCACCGGGCCCCTAGTGAGTATATAAAGCACTTTCTTGAGTTCTGTGAGCCATTCTAGCAAATTATCAAACCTGAAAAGGAAGGATCTGTGAGAATCCCCCAACTTTGAAGCCAAGTTGGACAGAGTGTGAGTAAACTGGGGACACAATAACTGGCATCTGAAGTGGATGCTGACACTAACTCTGTCAGAATTGAATTGAATTGTAGGATACCCTGTAGGTGTTGCAAGAGTTGGAGAATTAGTCAATGTGAAAAACCCCACGCACATTTAGTGTCAGGAGTGTTGTGAGTAAAGGCATACCAGAGGTAGATAGTCCTTAAAATTCATTAAACAAATCTTGATAATATAGTTTTATTGATAAATTAATTATTTGCCAAGAGTTTATTATTGATATACTAGATGCCCAGTGCATGATATTTGTGCACTGGGAGGAGAGAGGGATTCCCCCCACACAGCCTGGCCTGTGCCCTCTCGCAGTCCGGGACCCCTTGAGGGATGTCCACCTGCTGGCTTAGGACTGCTGAGTCCAGCTTCTGGCTGAGCGGCGCTCCCTCTGTGGGAGTGCGCTGACCACCAGGGGGCAGCTCCTGTGTTGAGCATCTGCCCCCTGGTGGTCAGTGTGCATCATACCGACTGGTCGTTCCTTCGTTTGGTCAATTTGCATATTAAGCTTTTATTATATAGGATAAAACAAATAAAAAGTAAAGCAAACCTCATTTTTAATGGTGAATCAGTAGAAACAAAACTTTTATTTTTTAATTTTTTTATTATTTAAAGTATTGCAAATAGTAGTACATATGTCTCCTTTTTTTCCCCAGTTGACCTTAAATATAAGAACTAGGCAAAGAAAACACCTCTAACCCCATTCTCTTTAATATTGTGCTGAAGGTATTAGGCAATGTGAAAAGACAAGAAAAAAACGTATAAGGATAGTCAGAATGGAATAAACTAGTCCGTATTCACAAATCATATACTTTTCTACATAGGAAATCAAAAAGAATCTTCAGATAAACTCCCAGAAACTTTCAGTGTTTTGAATACTAAATCTAGCTATAAAAAGTATTTCTAAATTTCAGCTAAAAATAATTGGAGAATATATACTTTTTAATAGCAATGAAAAATATTAAAACCTAGAAGTAAACTGAAAAATGTATGTAATAGCTTTTAGAGAAATTCATTAAACTTTATTGAAAGACATAAGAATACCCAAATGAATTTAAAAATTCCATGTCCATGGGTTGAAAAAATTTATGTAAAAAATGCCAATATTCATTCTAAATAATATATACATTCAGTTATAAACCCCATTATCAAAATTCAAACAAGAATTTTAAAAAAACACACCCTAAGCTGATCATAATATTCATACAGAAGAATATAAGGCCAAAAATAACTAAAATAAAATGGAAGAAGAAAAATAATAAAGTGGGATTCAGTTTGCTGTATATAAGGAGTGGATAATATCTTGATAAATTCTGATAGGGAAAGATTTCTTAAGACAAAAAAGCAAAACCGATTAACAAGATTAAGAAATTTCATTGCATTTAAATTGAAACCTTTTGTATGACAGAAGATATAATAAAAAATCAATCTATGGACTCAGAAAATACAATCACAATGCCTATACCTAACCAGTGATTATTATTCAGAACTTATAAGATATAATATAAATTTATAGAATAAAGACAATCCAATAGTATAATAGGCAAAAGATATGAACTGTTAGTTCATAGGGAGCAGGGAAGCTGAGTGACAAGTTTATAATAAGACACTCAAATATTATCTGCTAAAATTCAGATTTGCAAAATTAATTAATTAAAAATGCAAATTAAAACAATGAGATGTTAATTTAGAGCATTAAGATTCATAAAATATAGTAAATCTGGTAGCACCTAATGTTGAGAAGGATGTGAGGAACCTTATTTGTAAGGTCATTAATTAACTAGAGGCCCAATGTACGAAATTTGTGCAAGGGTAGGCCTTTCTTCTCCTGGCTGCTGGCACCGGCTTCCCTCTGGCACCCAGGACCTGGGCTTCCCTCGAAGCCCCGGCTTCATCCAGAAGGACGTCTGGTCTAATTAGCATATTACGCTTTTATTATTATAGATACCACCACTTTGGATGATACATGGTAAAATTGATGACTCAGCCCGGCCAATGTCGCTCAGTGGTTGAGTGTTGACCTATGAACCAGGAACTCCCAGTCAGGGCACATGTCTGGGTTGAGGGCTCAATCCCCAGTAGGGGGCGTGCAGGAAGCAGCCAATCTATCAATGATTCTCTCTCATACTGATGTTTCCATCTCTGTCTCCCTCTCCCTTCCTCTCTGAAATCAATAAAAATATATTAAAAGATTATTTCAAATGTTTAAAAAATAAATTAAAAGCTCATATACTCTATAACCCAGGAATTACAATTATAGATTTCTATCTAAAACAACAACGAAAACTGTCTTACATGTGTCCAAAAAAGACTTGTTAGAAAAATTTTTATTGCAGATCTTTTTGGAATTGTCAAAAAGTGAAAACTCAACTTCTTTTCAGGGATGATAGTAGAAAGATGGATAAACTAAGGAACATTCATATAACATAACACCATAATAATAATAATACCTATTTGTTATGGACTGAATTTTACCTCCCCTCCCCAAATTCATATGTTGAAGCCCTAACCCACAGTATCACAGCATGTGACTGTATTTGGACTAAACCATCTTTAAAGAGGTGGTTTAGTTAAAATGAGGACATTAGGTTAGGCCCTAATCTGACTGGCATTCCTATAAGAGGAGGAAATTTGGACACACAGAGAGACAACAGGGATACATGCACACAGAGAAAAGACCATGTGAGCACACAGTGAGAAGACAGCCTTTGCCTCAGAAGAAACCAAACCTGCAGCCACCTTGATCTTGGACTTTCAGTCTCCAAAATTGTGAGAAAATAAATTTCTGCTGTTTAAGCCACCCAGTCTGTAGTATTTTGTATGGCAGCTCTAGCAAACTAACGTACCATTCTATTCACTGTAACTGCATTACCACCTTAATCTTCACAACTCAATGATGTTAGTGCTATTATTCCCATATTACATGAGAAAATCCAGACTCAAAGAGATTATGTATATTTCCCACGTTCATGTGCTTAGTTAAGAGTAGACTCAGAGTTTAAACCCAAAAAATCTGATGACAGAGTTCAGTTCCTAACATGATATTAAATCACTTGAAATGAATAAGCTAGGTGGAAATATATCATCAGAAATAAATGCAGAAAATGTAATGTTGAATGTAAAAAGGATACTTCCAGTATGATATCATTTACAATAATTTTAAAAACACACAAGGCAGAAGTTATACCTTTGAAAAAGGGAAAAGAGTTGGGATTAACTATATTTTTTTAAAAAGAGCTGAAGCAAATATGGCAAAATATTAATAACTGTTTAATCTTTGACGTAGATAACAGCTGTCTGCTAGATGAGTTTCTGCACATGAAGTGTTTGATCATTTTTTAAATATTTCCTTTTTAATAAACCATTATGTGTTGCTTTAAACATCTTTCTTTGTGATTAATTTGGACAGTAAGTCCTTTGTCATAAAAGAGCAGTTCATTCTTCTGTCTTGAGTATAAACAGTGAAGAAAAGTTGTCTTGTGTGTGCATGTGTTTGTTTGTTTGTTTTGCTATTGGAGTATTAAACAGGCAGTTTTCCTCAACATATGTTAGTTGTCTTACAAAATAGTCTGGATCCCTTTATAAGTCAGGTTGCTGAGTTGATCATACAGCAAAAGACTAAAGGCAGTGATTAGAAACAGATGTGACATTTAAAAAGCTTCCACTATAAAAAGCAGAAAGGAGACAAAGGGGAAGCCAGGGCTTAGCTGAAGTTACAGTGAACTTCCACAGGCATCTCTTTGCCCTGACAGAAGAAAGCTCTTCACCACCCTCCAGCCCATATATGTAGAGAAGATTGTTTTCTCCTTATAGACAAGAAAGAACACTGATTCAGGAGCTGGTTGCTCTGAGACATATTTAAGAACAGTGTCAGTGGTTGGAATTTCTTATTGCCCAGCTAGAGGGGAAAAGCATTAATGTGGGATTTATACAGTGGAAAGCTCAACAGAGGTTGAAATACAGTGAGTGGCAAAAGAAATAAAGAGTCGTAAGAAACCAGGGGTAGTTATGGAATTAACTAAGTAGACTAATTTCTGGAATCCTGGTTAAAAACAAGCAAAACCCCACAAAAACCCTATAGGTCAATTGGTCTTTTCCAAGGGAAGCCTAAATATTACTCAGTATTTCTGGGGAGACAGTTCTCCAGTGTCTCTCCCATTTTTGCACATCTGAGCAGAAGCACTGACATCTTTTCTTCTGGACTAATTCTTCAAAGATATATACTTAGTAAAAAACCTGAGGGAATAGAGAGAATGTCTCCCTCCAGAGAAGGAAGTAGGTTCCTTCGCTGTCCGTTGGAAAAGGTTTCCTAAGCTCAGAATTCCTTAGCTGTGAAGCAAATCATGAGGCCACTCAGTCCCAAGCAATTTGGAAGTCCAGGGAGCCAATGAGAACAAAATGCTCATGCCACTTGTTGTCTTATGAGTAATGAAGTCCTCTGTCTCTGATCCTGGAATCTTGTGACTTCTGTCAGCATCCATCAGAGTAACCTGTATTAACTTCCAAGAATAAAATCTCAGACCCGGTACAATTCTTAACAAGTGTTACTTCTAAGGTAAGTGGTTAAGTATATCACGTTCAGGTTCACCAAATATATTATTGATCATTTATATTCCAAGCACTGAGCTAAGTAAACAATGGGCATCTATTATCTTGTTTAACCCTCACATTGGATCTTAGAGGAACTGAGGCAGAACTGGGTTATAGAACCTACCAAAAATCACACAGTACGTGGGTGACAGCTTCACCAGTCTGACTGGAGCATTTACTCTTACTGACTTTCTACCCATGCAGCAGCACTTTCAAACTGCAACTGCCATCCCTACTGACAATAGAGAAACTGACATTCTGAACTCTCAGTGCTTGCTCAAAATCACAAAATTCACTCCTATGAACTTAGGATATCAATTCCATTATACAACCAAAACGTAAATTTAATTATTAAGTAAAAAAGGTGTCTTTCAAGCATTTTGCATGAACATTGTGATTCTTGCTATTATCTTCCAGTATTTTCTATTTATTTTGTAATTCTTTTACTGAAAACAAAAGAAGCACATTGTTACAGTTAAGATCAACTAAAAAATGCTAAAATTAGTGGGCAAAAGTTTGAAAATAAACAGGATTTGCATAATTTCACATTAATTTCCCCAAGAAACATCAACTGCAAAGGAAAAAATAGTAACTTTACAGTAAAGAAACCCAGCAGACACCAGGGATGAAGATGCATTGCCAGCAATAAGACAATCAACATCATAAACTCCTTGATATGATATGCTGAGGATACACCATTTTATTGGTATTCTTGCTAAAATAATGCACATCTCATTCCAATCATGAGAAAACATCAGATACACTCAAATTGAGGGATATTCTACCAAATAGCTAGCCAATATTCTTTGAAAGTGTCAGGGTCATAAAAGCCAAAGAAAGACTAGAGGAGAACAATGAGACATGACAATGAGACACAATGTGAGATTGTGGATAACATCTTGGAACAAACAAGGAAAAATATTCATGTTGAAATTGGGGAAATTAGAAAAAATTCTATAGTTTAGTTAATAGTGTTCATTTCCTCTACTTGATAATTGGACTTTGGTTTTATTTTAAACTAGAGGCCCAGTGCATAAATTCGTGCACCAGTGGGGTCCCTTGGCCTGGCCTACAGGATCAAGCCAAAACTGGCTCTCCAACATCCCCCAAGGGGTCCCAGGTTGTGAGAGGGCACAGGCCAGGCCAAGGGACCCCACTGGTGCATCCAGGGTGTGTCCAGTTTGTCTCGCTCAGTCCCAATCAGCTGGACCCCAGCAGCAAGCTAACCTACCAGTCAGAGCATCTGCCCCCTGGTAGTTAGTGCACATCATAGCAAGCGGTTGAGAGGCCTTAGCATATCATTAGCATATTACACTTTGATTGGTTGAATGGACGGCTGGACAACCAGACACTTAGCATATTAGGCTTTTATTATATAGGATGTTGACACTAGGGGAAGAGGACAGAGGGATATAAGACCAATTTTTGTATTTTTTTTCAACTTCTCTATAAATTCAATGTTAGTTCAAAATGAAGTTTTTAAAAACCGTAATTATAATGTCACTTACATAAAACAATATTTTATGAAAAGTAGTATAGTGGTTAAAATCATGTCCCCTGTATTTAAACCTCAATTCTTCTACTTATTAACTGCATCATATGGGGCAGGTTATATTAATATTTCTGTGCTCCAATTCCCTCATCTCAAAAATGAGTGACATAATCATTCCTACTTTATAAGATTGTTAGAAAGACTAAACAAGGAATCCTAGCTAAAGGCTAAAAACAGGTTGAGACAGAAAAAACTCTCAATAAATATTGTCTTTTTGTTGTTATTGTTGTTGTTGCAGTGGTCCACCTATACCAGGTGCCCTTGGGTTTCACCAGTCAAAGACGGTCTAATCAAAACCAGCAACCAACTCTCGTAAGTGAAAAGCAGGCGAGTACAAAGGGCAAAGTGGTGGCCTCATTAGAGGCTGCTCTGAACTGGGCTTGCCAGCTCAAGTGCCAACAAGGGCCGCCCAAGCCTGAGACACCAGTGTGTGACGTCAATCTGGGCAGGAATGTGCTGAACTGGGAGCTGATGCCCTGCCCAAGGGAACAGCTGCACTCTTGTCACCATGACACACAGGGCCAAATATTGCCAGCTCTTCCCATTTTTTCAAGAAAAGCAAGAATCTTGACTTTTTATAAACCAACACCCCATTTGTAAATATTGGCAAATAATTCAAAAGTGTAAAATCCTCTGAGGCCCATACCACAAAGACCAAACCGTCCGTGACCCAGGTATAGCTGGTGGCCTCAATTTTGAGTGCTGACGTTTTAGCAGGTACAACTGGAGGAATGGTGAGAGAGTAGGGCTTTGAGGTCAAAATGCCTGGGTACAAACTCACTGCTGCCAATAATTAGTGTTTCCTACACACACATGCTCACACACAAACAATCACATAATCATATAAACTTATGAAATTCAGTTAGACAAAATCAGCATGATTTTTTGAATTGTTAAATCTCAGAACTTTTCATATGCTCAGGTGCATTGTGAATCCAGATTAGAAGCTATGTTGCACCTTTCTTTGTTTAATTAATTTTATCTGTCACTGGGCCTTTTTCTGAGGAGCTATTTATGGGGCAAGCTACACTTGGAGGTCACTAAACTATATGGTCTCTGATTCCTCTCCCTGACCTGCCATGACCCTCTACCATCCTGAACTCAGCATTCAAACCACCTCCCCTCCTTTTCCCCACAGCGCTTGGTACATGATGGACTCTTGGTCAATGCTTACAGAATTATTGTCACTTGCAAAGGAATCTGGGGCTCACAATACAGCCTGTACTTCAGCTGAGAAAAAAAGAAAAGAAAAGAATAAAGCCAGATGCCACACTGAACTGAACACACTTGAGCCTGCCGGCTCTGCCAGTTGGCTTTGATTGTTTACAAAGGAAAAGCCAAACAAAGAAGGAGGTGGAATTTATTTCACTAAACAGCATCTTTCAAAGAGAAAGAACTCCATCTCCTCCAGAGAGGCAGCCTCACTGCTGCTACAATCAGAAAACATTTGCAAACAACCACTTGGTTAAAGAAAACAACATGTTCAAACAACAGAACTGGGGATTTCCTCTGGGCACTTGGTGTGGGTGTATGTGTTTTGGAAGGCGGTCAGGAGGAGATGCACTTGCATACATTTCATCTTTATGAATAAGAACATGTGATAAATGGGCATTGGAAAGTGAAAGATGGATACAAGCAGCACATTTAAGCACTAAAGCAGCAGTCGCCAGCCTTTCGGACCTCACGGACCACCACTGGTCCGAAGACCGCAGGTTGGCAACCACTGCCCTAAAGGATTTTACACCCTATACGGCCAACCACTCCGCAGTAGGCAGATGAGGAGAGAAGTCCCAGAGAGGATGAGTGGCTTTCCTAAGAAGTGGATTCCGATGCTGTTCCCTTCCTCCTTGTTCCCTTCTACCTAATGTCATTTCCCAAGCTGCTACCTTCTAAAGCACAGGAGCATTTTAAGAAATGGTTTACAAAGCCACAAGCTAAATAGATAATGCCAGCCATCGTAAAACAAACAGACCTGGGAAATGGCAGAAGTCAAACTGAAGAGTGGAGTGTGTGTCAAGATGATGAGTTAAATTCTAAAGCAACATGATTGCATAGCCCAATCTAAAGAAAATCTAATTACATTGCAGGAAGATATTAATGCCACTACAACAATAATAGCTCTGCCTAACAGCTAACATTTACTGAGAGTCTTTGTGTGCCCAGCACTGTCCTGAATGTCCTCCTCTTGTTCAGTCCTCACAGATACTCTCTTGGCAGGAAAGGCAGCACTATGGCCATTTTAACACGTGGGCAAACTGAGGGTTAGGAGGCCCAGATAAGTAATGCCCAAGGTTACAGCAGGGAAGAAAAAATGCTGGGATTTGGACCCAGATCTATTTGGTTCCAAAGCCCCATACTGTTCTACTACACCAAAAAGAATGCTTGGAAGCCACTAATGCAGCGGTTCTCAACCTGTGGGTCGCGACCCCTTTGGTGGTCGAACGACCCTTTCACAGGGGTCGCCTAAGACCATCCTGCATATCAGATATTTACATTACGATTCATAACAGTAGCAACATTACAGTTATGAAGTAGCAACGAAAATAATTTTATGGTTGGGTCACAACATGAGGAACTGTATTTAAAGGGCCAGAAGGTTGAGAACCACTGCACTAATGCATTATGATGTCTAAGTCAATGTTTAGATATCTAAAGAAAATGCTCATCCCTTATCTACAGTGCTGAGTGCTTGTCAGTTACTGTGGTCAGGGCTGAGGATGAAGCAATGAATGAATCACATCCTAGGCACTCAAGGTGGAATCCAGGGAGGGTCAGGAAGGCAAATAAATAGTCAATTAGGAAGAGCTGATTTAATGGGCCATAGGAGAGCACTGTGGGGGCTCGTTATACTCAATTGGGAGTTCCTGGAAGGGTACTTGGAATTGATGACATTTGAGGTGATCCTTCAAAGAGGAAAAGAGTTCTCAGAGGGAAAGCAGGATTAAAATGCTATTATAGACACAACTGAAGGATTGGAGGGCAACAGGGGAAAGCATTCACTGGCACATGGCTGGGCCATGAAGTGGTCGAGAAGTAGAGGAAGATGAACTTGGATAACCTGAGGATCTTGAACTTCAAGCTGAGCAGTTTGAACTTCATGTTGTAAGTAATAGGATAGAGAAGGTTCAATTGAAGACATATGACCATAGAAATGAATCAGATGAGACAGAATGAGCCCATAGAAAACATGCGTTAAAAGGAGGCAATCTTTTCTGGTCAGATCTATGTTAGAATTCCAGCTCTGCTACCACTGGCTGTGTGACCTTTGATAAGTTACATCTCTGAACCTCAACTTCCTCGTATGTAAAATGGAAATGAGAAGAATATCTAGCTCTCAAGACTGTTGTGAGGGTTAAAGAAAGATCTACACAAAGTGCTTTGGAAAGTGCCTTACACATGTGAATTATTATTCACATGGTGGGTCCTGATTTACATAATGTTTGGTTTGTCAGTGGTTTGGGGTAATCAATGCCAAGTTCCTTTTTCCTTCAAAACGTGCCCTTGGCTATTATACACAGAGAGTTGGTGGTGTAGTAGAAAAGAGCATTGGTTTTCTAGAGAGGCAGTCTCAGTTTCTGATTTTGACCTCCCAGCTGGCGGAGCCTAAATTGAATGACTTTAGGCCAATTATGACCCCTCTCTGAGATTTAGGGTCTTCGTTCAGTGCTGTGCGTATCACAGAATTGATAAACAACAAATATTGGTGCCGTTCTCCTTCCTTCTCGGCCAGGTATTGCTTGTGATTCTAGTAAGTCACTTAGCTTCTCTGGATCTCAGTTTTCTACTTAAAAAATGGGAATAATAATCTGCACTGGGTATTTTCTGGGATATTTCTAAAGATCAAATAGCAGATGGGATAACATAGACCAATGCTTTGTAAACTGAATCTCTTTACAAACATATGGAATCATTCCTACAAGTCCAGTCAATGTTCAAATGGTTCCACTGAAGTTCTGACTCACTGAGGCAAAAAGCAGTTAATATTTAGAATGGCCACATGAGCGCCAAGGAAGAATAACAATGAAACTTTCAACTGCTGGCCCAATAATAGTGAAAAATGGTATACCTTTATGAGCCTATTCATTGCTACCTTGTGAAAATGGCTAAACACTATAAAATGGGGCCAATTAAATCTACACAATTCTGTTTCCTGCCTCCCGTCAGTTTCACCTCTTTCTCCTCTTCACCCAAATAATAGCCTCTCCCCCCAACTCTTCTCATCATAGTGAAGTCTTACATCTGTAAAGATCGTAAAACGCAACACATATTGGAAAAAATCACCCTAATACACACACACACACACACACACACACACACACCATGCACACACACAGGCAGATCAGCACACCCCTCCCAGCAGTGTCTTTAAGAAAGGAAATAAATAGCCAATTGGGAAGAGCTGATTTAATGGAGTCACTGAACAGCCCTGGTGACATGGCCGTGACCATTTCTTGAATCCTTTCCACATGTTCTACACACCAAGACACACAAACTTAGCCTAGAATCAGCCCCCAGTGGACATTCAGAACCAAGTGCCCTTTAATGAAAGCAAATATCAGAGCATTTGTTCCAAGGAACTGCAAGTTACTGACCAGAGGGGACTTCCCTTAGGGGTGTTTTCTGTCATGGGGAGATGGAAATATCACCCCTCCCCCAGAACCCCAATAATGTGTAATGACCTGATTGGGAAATACTGTATTTCTGTTTTTATTTTTACTTGTGTTCTTTTGTGAACAGTGTGAAAGAGAAAAGCCTGGGTTGTAGGGGGGAGAAAACACTAGACTTGTAGTGAAACCACCAGAATTCAAATACTTACTGCATTTGTATTAGCTGTGTGGGTCACTCCTCACCTGTAGTATGGGGCAACAATGCCCACCCCCCAGGATTGTGGGGCAGCTCAGTAGAAGCCCAGAAATAAAAGAACCTTTTATACTTTTACTGTTGGATAAAGGTGACTTGTCATCACTCCAAAGGGCAATGAATTAGAGTGAGGAGACTTAGGCCTGGATCCTGGCCCTGCCACTAAGTAGCTGGGTGACCTTGAGAGATGATTTATCCCTTGGATGTTCATTTTTCTCACACCATTCAAGAAATATTCACAAAACCTCTCTGATGCAGCAGGTCCTGTGAATCACGCTATAAAGTGTTAGTCAAACATAAGGAATAACCATTATATTATTGACTAATGGTTAATTGTGTGAATTATACAATTTCATCATGTCCATTTGGTACCTGCCCTTGTGAATTACATTTTTAGGTTATATTATTCTCTGCACCTTAACCTTGTATTCTAACTTATATTTCCCCAGGTTCTGAATAGTAAATATTTTTAATTTCCACTTTTCTTTTGTAGTATTGCCCTATTGAGCAAGATGCCACAAATAGTTTGTAGAAGGAAATGTGACAGTGATATATAAACAAATAAGAGCAGAGGGAAATGTGCCAGGATTAAACTTCACCAACTTTGCCTAAGTAAATCCGATCTCATGCTCTGATTACCCAACCGCAAACCTACCCTAATGTGAAGGTTAAAATAGAGATGCTTACTTTTACAAGATTAGATAATGCAAGGAAAAAAAAGAAAAGGTAAGATATTGTTCTGGAAAGGTTGTTGTAATTCATACATATCATAAAGAACAATATCACCTATTTTCCTTGAGAACTAGGTGTGTGTGTTTTTTAACATATATACATAAAAGACACATAGAACAAAAATGTTAAGTTCAATAATTTATTACATATTGAGCATCTTGTAATCATCTTCTAAGAAGAAATCAAAAACTGCCAGGACCCAAAAGTACTCCTTGTGTACCCATTGCTATCCCTTACTTCTTCTACACATCCCCACTACTATAATTTTCCTGGTAATCCCATTCATGCACATTTTTATAGTTATACCACAAACATATGCATCCTTTAACACTATAGCTTAGTGCCAGATTTTTGAAATCTATACAAATGGAATCATATAGTATACATTCTTTTAGTCTGGGGCTTTTCATTCCACAGTATGTTTGCAAGATTCATCCACAGTATTGTTTGCAGTTGTATATTCATACAATTCAAAACAATTGAATGGTTATAACAAAATATATTTATATATTCTAATTTTGATGGCTTTTGCCTAGTTCCCAGCTTGGGGTTATTAGAAAAAATGCAGCTCTCCATTCTTGTGTGTTTCTCTAGGTGAACACATACTCATTTCCATTGGATATATACATAGGAGTGTAATTGATGAGTCAACAGATAATATGTAAATTCAACTTTAGTAATTAATCCCAAATAGTTTTCTAAGGGGTTATACCAACTCGTACTTCAATTATCGGGTCATGAGAGTCCCATTTGCCCCATCTCTTTGCCAATACTTTTGTTTTGCCAGTGATTTGTGTGTTTTTTTTAACTGTTCTTGTGGGTAGGTAGTGGTTACTCATTATGGTTTTGTTTGCATTTTCCTGATTACTAATGCAATTGAGCCCTTTTTCATTTTTATTAACTGCTTTGTATTTTCTCTTCTTTGAAGTACTTATTCAAACCTTTTGCCCATTTTTCTATCGGTATGTCTTTTTCTGATTGATTGTTGTGCTCCATTTTGTTCATCTTTTTCTTTATAGTTAGTTCCTTTTCTGCCTTTTGAAAGTTTTTTCTTAGGCTAAGGTCATAAAGATATTATCATAAAGTATAGTCTAGAATGTTTTTAACTATTTGCTTTTCACATTTAGATCTAAACTCAACCAGAAATTTATTTTTCGTGTATGTACAAGGTAGAGAATAACTCCCATTTTTTATATTGTTATTCAATTGTCCCACACATTTCACTGGCCACTGAAAATGGGAGGAGAGTGTTGAAATTAGAGTGTTTTCTTTTGACCACTATGGAACTGGTGGTCAAATAGTGGAAAGGAGGAAAGGAGGGCACGAGTGGCCAAAGGCACCTAGTTTTGTGGAACACCTACTATGCAGCAGACACTATGCTAAAGTGTCTTACAACTATTAACCCATTTAAATCCTCACGTGTCTGTGAGGGAGATGGTACCATCCCTCTTCACAACTTGCCCAAGCCCATGTGCCTATGAAATTCAGACACAAATTTTTCTGATCAAAGTTGCACTATCTTTCTACTCTAACATGCTTGATTCCCTTTATACTCCTTCCTAACTTTGCTGAGTTTTACGCTACTCCTGGCAACTCCTCTGCCATGGTGCTAGGATGTCCCTGAAATGTAGGTGTGTACAGGAGTGGGGCACAGTACACCCACCCCACATTCTCATCCCTTCCCATCTGACTCCTGTCTGTAGCTGCTCCATGGCAGCCACGCAAAGGACAGAGCAGACTTAATAAAGAATCAGCCTGAGTCTCAGTGTAGGGTCTATCCAGGGCGAAGAGAAGAATGTTTCTAGTTGTGCTTAGGAGGAGCTGTTTTCCATTTTAGAAGCTCGTATTATCTGAGACAACTCCAGATGATATAATGGAAGGAGCACAGAACTTTGTCATAAAAATATTAGTTGAAACCCAGCCTCTGTAGCAGCATTGTACAGTATTACTTTCTACGATGATTTTAATGTTCTATATCTGTGCTGTCTCATATGGTAGTCACTAACCACGTGTGGCAATAGAGCACTTGAAATGCAGCTAGTGCAACCGAGCAACTCAGTTTTTTATTTTATTTAGAATTAACTAATTTAAATGTAAATGGCCATCCATGGCTAGTGCCTCCTGGTTTGGGCAGCACAGCTCTATTGCTGCCTAACTGTGTGACTTTGAACAAGTCATTTCATTTTCCTGAGCCTGAGATTACTTGTCTGTTCATGATCCTGCCACCGCACCACTGCATTGGACAGACAAAGTGAGAAAAGAACCATGCAAGTGCCTAGCACAAAACCTTGCATGTAATAAGAACTCAAGAGACTTTAGTTGAATCTGAAAATGTGAATCTCATAACAGTCCAAGAGAAATGCATGTTAAAAGTTTAAGCCTGGATATTTCTCCAGAATTGATTCCTTATGATTGCTTTATTAATCTAAACCTCATTTGCCTGCCAAGAATGACCTCCGAGAAAACAAGGGCTGAAGACAGCCATGCTAGTTATCGGACTATGAGGATAATCTCTACCCCTGACTGCTCTGCTCCCCCCTGGAGCTCTCCCGGTGGTAAGAAGGGGAGTATCTGAAAGCAAGGCAATGTGCTATGCATCTGATGTAGCCACAGATGTTTGAGAGTTTCACCAAAAATTTATTTTCTTCTTCTCCACTTTTTAAACACATTGTTTTCAGGAAAATGTGTCCATCTGGTTCTGATTCATTTGCACTTAACTCATCAGAGGGCGGTGTTGTAATACCGATTGACTTGCAAAAAGTTCCAACTCACATATCCCCTAGCTTCTTTCCTGAGTGAGAGGGGAATAGTTTGCTCAGCAGATGGACAAAGCACACTCACAAGGAAACAGAGGGCAGCTCCAACTCTGCTACAAACTCTGTGTACCTTAAGCATTCCCCTAATTTCTGGGGTATAGGCATCTCGTCCTGGGAAATGAGGGCAACTGAGTTCTGTACAAGTTGACTAACAATAGTCCTCTAGTGTGGAAAAGGCCAGTATTTTTACAAAGGTCACTGTTGTCACTAAGAACTCACACAAAATTGGTCAGTTTGATAAAAGAAGTCTAAAAGATGTTTTGTAATTACAAAAAAAAAAAGGAATTTTGGTTACCAGAAATTCACGTGAGTTCAGAAAAATGTAGCCCTAGATTAGACTTGTTTTTAAGGTACTAGACCAGGCCTGATTTTTAAATAGCTATACATTGAACAGGTCTTCTGGCATGGTCTGATGGATAAAACACAGCAATGAGGACTGGATAGTAGTGTTGGTCAAATGGCAAATCCAGGGCTTAAATACAGTGTAGTATGCAACCAGACACTTGATTCTTTTGCCCTAAACTATGTTGTCCAGCAATGGTTACAAGACCTTTTATGGCTGGTATCAATGTAAGACCAAGATGCTATGGGGTGGATTATTACATTGAGTCGGAGTTGAGTTGGTGACCAAATGGTCCTGTTTGTGTCAAGAGCCAATGTCTATAATTGCATAAAATGAATTGCAAGATTCCTTAAGTAGCCATCTTACCCAGTGTTCTTGTGATTTCATTATTCTTAAATCCTGGGAAGTTACCTACAAAACTCACTGACTACCCATAGAACCATTATTGAGATGGTTTCATTAAAGTCATTGGTTTCAATAACTACCTCCATGGTAACAACTCCCAAATTATATCACCAGACTATATTTTCTTCTGACTTTCTGTCTCATATATTCAACAGCCTCCTTAACATATTCACTTGGGTGTCTTTCAGGTATCTCAAACTAAATATGTCCAAAATAAAACTTAACATTTCCTCCCAGGACTGCTTCACATCCAATGTTCTCCACCTCAGTAAAGAGCAGTGCCACCAGCAGATCAAGAGACACCAAGTTCAGCCTCTGTGAGTCTCTCAGCTTTCCGCTGAACTCTGTTTGTGAACCCTGAGGATTATAATTTTTTGAGCTACATGGAATCTACATATGTCTTCTCATATCTCTCATTCATTGGGCCTGCCAAGAGAAAAGACATCATCTTCCATTGGGCTTAGAGTTGTTGATTTGCGTTCCTTCTAGAGTAGACTTTTTTTTTTTCATTAGACTGCGAGGCCTGGATAAGAGAGGGAGCACTTTCTGATTATTCTGTATTTCTAAAGCATAAAGTAGGCATGACAAAATGAAACGTTTAATACTCTGTTCTCAACATCCTCCTGAAATTTATTGATACCTTCATTCTAGCATTATCACATGAGCTCTAACTATCTATACTATTCTTATTCACTAGACTGTAAGCTTAGTCTTATTTGTTCCTCATTGCTATCTTTGCACTAAACTCATAGCCTTACATGTAGGAAGCATTGAGAGAATGTATAACAAATGAAAAAAATTAAATAAATTAATGAATAAAGAATAAAGAAAGAACTGAACTGATGAGGCATTCAGTCTAGCAGGGAGCTCTGGCAAGCCCTGACTATGCTGCATTCAGAAAATGTCTAATCACATACACTTACTTCCCTTCACCTACGGCCCAGGCAGGACTCGGGAAGAAACTTCAGGAAGACCTTCATGTTCCATGGAAATTTCTCACCAACAACCAATACCCAGTCTGACTTTCATGATTATCTTTCTCCCCCTCTCGCTCTTTAAAGTCATTTGTAGTGTCTGTTCCTCCTCTCCGCTTACCCATTATGATGAGAATGACTTCAAACACTAAGCAGGGCTATTCAGGGCACTGTGAAAATGTGTTTTTCCCATCAGCCCTAATGAAATAGTTTCCACTGTCTGTTTCCTTTGCAGATAGCAATCAAAGTCCAGGCGCAACAATTCTTTTAAAAGCTCAAACTTTTGTCCGATATATAATATAAAACTTGTCCTTGGAAAGCGACACCCAAGGGAATTTAATCACAAATGCTCTTTGCTTGACCCAATCCATTGCTGTTGAATAGAGTATTTGGAATTACCTGTTTCTGGGAGCTGATATTCCTATTCTTCTCCTTTGGTCTTCCCAGAAGGCCAAAATAAGAGACCTTTGAGTAATGTTACTTCCTTCAGACCTCCATTGGGATCTCTAGGGATTAAATCTCACTGTCATATTTTTACTACATCCTGTGTCTAAGTTCCCCTAAGCTCTGACTGCATTGTTCCTTGAGCAATTCATTCCCTCAGATTGATTGACTTGGTATCACCAGGTCAGTATCTACTACTTTCTATTGACACCAAGGCCTATCACTTACTAGTTACATGACTTGAACCACTCTCTCACCTCCTACCTCAGGTTTCCATTGATAAAATAGAAGTACTCACATGTGTCTCACAGGATAGTTGTGAGGTTAAATGATGGAATATGCCAGACTCTACATGAGAATTGGTCCCAAACTGATCAGAGGACCACAGATTCTCCCCCTCCCTGTTGATCTCTTCCTTCTCCAATCTTTTCAGGCACTAATACCAAGCAAACACAGAATTCACAGCCAGAATGGCCTTTGGAAACAGTCACCTGAAAATTCCCATTTCAGATGCCTAGTACACACACACACACACACAAACACACACACACACACACACACACACACACACCATAAACCAGGCATTTAAACATATGCCATTTCAAATTCCAAGAATGACCTGTCTCTACTACGCTTTTCCTCGCTTGTGATTTGACCTTTATAATTTTAAAAATAGCCCTAGTGCTCAGTCCAAAGAGGTTATGAGGAAACACTATGGGATGCATAAAGACAAGGGATGTGTTGTTCTTCTACAGCCTTTTGTTCTTTGGTGAGCTTAGCCCCTATTCCCATGCCCACTGGTGACAGTCATTGATAAGACATGTACATATAGAGTACTCACCCTCTATCAGGCACCCCGCTGATGTATTACTTGCAGAATACGTTTAACCCTTACAACATACCTATACACCTGCAGCAATCAGGTTTCAGCGGGGAGCAGCCATCCCCACTCTCTACAAGGGTCCATCCAATAGCTGGGCTCTTCACTCCAGCTTTGCTCAATAGCAATTAAAAGAGCATTGTACCTCAAGCTGAAAGTAACCACTGATTAATTGGCCAAAGAGCACTGTGAGGATCAGTCTGACTGTTTCATTCATAAATGATCCAAAAAAGTAATAGGTGGGCATGCAGGAATCTGGGGCTATGCATGTCTCTGCCATTTTGTCTTATTGCAAAATGCCCAAAGTCATTGGTGTCAATGCCTTACATCTCCAGAACCTCCAGTTATTCCAGAACCCATGTGAGGCTTGGAGTTCTTAGCCCTAGGCTAGAATCACTAAATATGGTTTTGTTCCTCGCAGCACAAAGCGATTTCTGTAGAGAATAAGCTAGCTGTTCTCTGCCAACCTATCACTGGCCATGAGGTTGACAGAAAGTTGTGGACTTTTGTTGGCAACAGGGCAGCACTAAGAATTCACTCATGTTATCTTACACTATCAGGGTAGGACAACCATCACAGCCCAGAGATTTATGGGGGTATTGGGTTCCATTAAGCCACGCAACTTGAATTTCAGTGATATAATTTAGGGAGAGGGCTGTCTCTTTTGGGACAATTTAGCCATGTAGATATTTAAAACTGCTTTTACCCCCTTGAATAATATATACAGAGAACATGTATCCACATCATATATGGAACTCCTGAAGTTCCAAGGCAGTATAAGACTTTGAAAGAACTGGCTTCTGATAGGGTCAGCATTTTCTGTTCCTTGTTCCATCTCAATGCTGGGTCACATACCCTATAATCAACTTCCTCCCTTTGATTCACATGGCTGTCAGTTTCCAAAGTGCTTTCATATTCATTATTTCATTAGTCATTCACAATGACCTCGAAGGGTTATCATTTGTGTTTCCCATATGTGGAAACTATGGGTCAGAAAGGATAAGTAACTTACCAAATATCCCAAGGCCCACAGTGGCAGAGATAGAACTACGTTATTTAGTGTTCATGCCATGCTTCCAGTGGCAACTTGGTACCAATAAACTTTCTGAGGTGCGACATAGCCTATGTGGTTGGGTGACTAGAAGAAGCAAGGAGGCTGCTTGTAGATATTGATAGACTTCATTTCTTCCTGCATGCTGATTCCAACTGGCATTTGACCCCAATGCATCTTTAAGTCTCAATACAATGTCTCTTTCTCAAGGTAGTCTTCCCTGACACACCTACCTAAGTTAGGGTTTCTACTACTCTGTTTCCATAGCATCTTGCTCTTCCTATTTAGTAATACTTGGCATACTTACTTTTTTAATTGCTATTTTCTTTGCTAAGCTTAAAGTTCCATGAAGGTAGGGACCATATCAGCTAGCATAGTTCCTAATACTTATTAGACACTTTATACAATATGGAATGAAAGAGAAAGCCATTCCCTCTCATGGATAAGACTTGATAGGACCAAAGAGTGTCAACCCATCAATTAAAAAAATTGTTTTTGTATTTACTCCCAGAGAGGTAACCAGGAAGTAAGTACAAAAACATATCCAAGAGATCAATAGCTGGTTAACTGATGTAAGCCACTTAATGTCAGGTCTAAATGGCAGCCAGGAACCAGGATAGGACCAGAGACAAGGAGAGGTCCCAGAGCCCTTGTTTCTGGCAGGATAGATCACTCAAAGCTCCCCTCTGGGAGCCAGAGGACTGGTGTCCCAGCAACAGGACCAGGAAAACAAAGTGCACAGCTCTTTTGGGGACTTTTTATTTAAAATAAAATTTGTCTCTATACCTTGACAAATACTTTTCCTTTGTTTATGCTCAACCATTTCATATAGTAGGTGATAGGGAGTGGTAGATAGATGTACCGGTGGAATACCATGGCAGAAGGTGTGTTTAAGAAAGATTATTCTGTTAGGATCACAGAGAAAAGCCACACAAGAATCAGAAAGACCTAGATCAACCAATCAACTTGGATGCATGCATATAAGCATAACCAATGGACACAGACACTAGGGGGGTAAGGGCATGTGCTGGGGGGACAGGGTGGGGTGGGAAGTGACCAGGGAGAAGTCAATGGAGGAAAAGGGAGACATATGTAATACTTTAAACAATAAAAAAAATTTTTTTTAAAGAATCAGAAAGACCAACTTAAGAGGCTAATAGTCAAGAGAGAAGTAGTGAGAACAAGAATTACAACAGTGAAAATTGGAGCAGAATGAACATGAACAGAATTTAAATATGACAAGGGCACACTCCGTTAAGGTTGGTAATTGAAAGAATATGTAGTAGCATCCCCTTTTGAGTTGCTCTCTGTTTATATCCTTTATCTAATTTGAGCCTCACAATAAGCCTGTGTGTTAGATTTCTTAAAATAGGCTTGAGAGGTGACCTGCCCAAGTCACACATGCTGGGAACACTGAACGGGGCTGGAGTCCATGTTTCCTGACCACCATCTCTGAGCCCTCCAAGCAGCATCAGGCCACTGTGTAACATGGAGGTTTGGGTTATAGGAATGACTCACCTCACTCCTTCAGGGTCAAACAGTCGTGATCTTACTTGTGTATTCCTATTCATGTAAATGCACATTTGTAGCCGAGCATTTCCCAGAAAGGGGTCAGAGGGTTCCCATCAGCTCTGGGAGTCTCAGCACCTGCTGCATCAGAGGCCCCAGCTCCTCACAACAGGCTTCACTCCCTGTGAGTCAAACCTGGTTTTCATCTTCACTGTTTTTCCTGATGACTAAAGAAATTCCTGGGTCATTATATAATATCCAAATAAGAAATTTTTAAAAGATAAAATGCTATTTACTCTGCTGTTACTGACTTTTTATTTAATAATATAATACAAAACACTCACTAATGTTGACGGAACCTCTATTAATTGCCAAGCATGGGGGAGGCAATTTTACATACAGCATCTCATTTAATCTTCAGGATAGTCTCAGACAAGGACGGTCATTTCCTCTACTCTACAGATGAGGAAACTGAGACTCCCAGAGAGTAACTTGCCCAAGTTTACAGGGCTAGTGAGTGGCAGAGACAGAATTCTGGGCAGGTCCTATGATTCCAGAGCCTACACACCTAACTGCAACTATAGACCAGAAATACCTTTCCAAGCAGACCTGTTCAATTATATCTGTTTCTTAAACAAAAGGTTTTGTTTTCTTCTATTCTTCTAAATGTTTCTTAGGTTTAGTTACTTAGAGTGAAGGGCCCAATCTATAATTCATTAAAAAAACAACAACACATCCTTCAAGTAAGCTTAAATCGGTTCTTTCCTATCTGTTTGCTGAACCAGAAATCCTCATAGTTATGCTCTCTTATTTGTGATGGACAAAGCACTTAGTCAAAACAGAAAACTCAGATCTTGGGTTAGATCCTGGCTACACTATTAACTTACTGAGTGACCTTGGCCTGCTAACCTCTCTGCCTGCATTTCAGTTACCTCATCTTTATGATGAAGAGTTTGGGTGGTCTCTGAGGACCCTACCAGTTCTGACCTACTCTAAAATGTTTCTCATGACTTCCTAAAAAGTGGATGGACTTATTTTATAAGATCATTTATTTACAATGAAATTTGAATAATTCACAGTAATATTCAGAATAGTAGAATGTCCAGAGAAAGGATATGGAGGGTGTATTAATTCCCTATGGCTGCTGAAACAAATAATCACAAACTTAGTGTTTTAAAACAATAGATATGTATTCTCTCACTTCTGGAGGCCAGACTTTGAAGTCAAGGTGTTGGCTGTGTTATGCTCCCTCCAGACTCAGTAGGGGAGAATCCATTCCTTGCCTTTTCCAGTTTCTGATCACGCCAATCTCTTTCCAGTCTCTGTAGTCATGTCGCCTTCTGCTCTTGTTCTATGTTGAATCTACTTCTATCTCTCTCTTATAGGACACTTGGGATTATGATAACCCAGGCTGCCCCCATCTCTAGATCATTATCTTAATCACATTTTTAGCAACATTTTTCCAAATAAGGTCACATTTATAAGTTTCAGGGATTAGGATCTGATATCTTTGAGGGCTGTTGTTTAGTCTATTGCAAAGGAACACTGAAACCTCATTTCATCTGCTTCATGATGACGCTCAAGTTGATCTCTCAAGGACATCATTATGAACAACAAGGGCCAAAAGGAGGTAAATATAAACACACTGTGGGTATTTGATAGAGGGGAGGGAGAGAAGCAGAAGAAAAAGGTCAAGAGAGGCTGACTATAGTGGGATTGTTATATAATGGAGAAAGTGTTTGCAACCTGAAACAACACACAACTGCCTCATGCTGAATGGCTGAAAGGCTGCACCCTCCTCCCCCAAACCAGGACAAGACCACCAGAGATCCCTATATTGGCCAAACATAGAGTAATTTTATGACATTAACCATTTGTTATAACATCAAACAACTTCTTAGTGCCACAACTTTCCTTCTCTGACCCATCCAATTCCGTGCAATGTGATTATTTTTTAAAGGAAAAAATAAGCCACACTTTTCATCCCCACTCATATCACATATATGCTCCTTAAATCCCAGCTTATTTTTTCCTCTTGAAAATGTACTAACTTCAGGAAATATTTTTTAAAGATATATAATATTGATTTCAGAGAGAGGAAGGGAGAAGGAGAGAGAGATAAAAACATCAATGATGAGAGAAAATCATTGATCAGTTGCCTCCTGCATGCCCCCTACTGGGGATCAACCCCCATGTGCCCTGCCTGGGAATCAAACCTTGACCTCCTGGTTCATGGGTCAACGCTCAACCACTGAGCAACACCAGCCAGCCCAGCAAATAGTCTTTAATATCAAGGCCCAAAGGAGAGTTTAGTAAACGTAAAGATGTCTACCTAATTGATAATTTCCTAGGAAATTTGGATTCAAGACTTGATTCTACCAGTACCAGTTTGGTGTCTTTGATTAGGTCTCACCTTCTCTACCACTGAGAAGCTGGCCCTGCTTTGCTCCTCCATCTTTCTCTGGGACACTGGGACAATTTCTCCCCTAAAAATGATTTCAAGATGAAAGTGGGCATTAGTACAAAGTATCTAACAAAGATCCAAGTAAATAATTATTATTCAACCTAGTCAAATAACCTGCTTCTTATACAAAACGGATATCTTTACATATCTACTTTTGAAAACATAACAACTCCAGTGCATCAATTTAAACCTCTAGTAAGTCATAAGTTATGAGTTAATTAGATATAGCTTATAAGCAACTCTAGGTTTTAAAACCCAAGAAGATAGAAATATTTTTCTTACGTAACTCTCTATTCTCACTGTATATACAATGCTTGGTAAGAAAGCAGAGTTATAGAGAAGTTTGAAAATAGTCAATGCATTGGACTAAGTAAAAATATGAATATAGACAGCTACAACTTTCACTCATATGTTTGTAAAGGAGGTTTCAAAAGACGCTCTTTGAATGTGTATTCAAATTTGAAATGTATCTTTTCATCCCATTGTAGAACACTTAAAAATGATGTGGTTTTTGCCAAACACCAAGAAATCAAACATAATTCTGTGTAACAAATTTATAATTTCTAAATAATCATGTATTGCATCAGATATGTTGTGGGTATTTGTTGTTCTGCCTTTTTATTTTCTTTTTTCTCATCATCTGTATGTGTCTGAGACCAATTTTCTTTTGAGAACTTCCTTACTTCAGTCTCAGTCCATATCATTCAGTCCATATCATTCAGGGAGGCCTGATCCCCTCCCTAGCTACAGGGGTGAGTGTGTGACCTACCAACCAATGAAAATACAACAGCACTGTGACCACCATGATTAGCTCAGAGATGAGCACATAACAAGCAGTACTAAGATTTGAGTTAAAATAGCATCTCTATCTCCAGCTAAAATTGCCAAACTGGTAAAATATGCCTAAAGATCTGAAGATACCAATGGCCTTCCTGCTGACACATGAATTTGTTTTGAGAATGAAGCCAGGCAGAGGAGAAGAGGCCAAGACAAAGAGGGAGAAAGTCCAGCCAAGACAGGTGAGTGAGATAATAAATTTCCCCCTTTGTTTTCTTAAGTCAGTTTTAATGGGTTTCTTTCTCAACAAATCAAAACAGCCATGTCTAATAAAATGATCACATTAAAATCACCAACAGTTTAAGAAAAATTGATAAGAGAAAAACATAAAATTGGAACAATTCTATCTATTCATTTATTTTGCTATGTAGAATAAGAGCACTAATATTCATTGAGTACAGTCAATATTTATAAGTACCTACTGTGCGTTGAGCATTGGACTGGGTCCTAACATGGACATGCTCTAGGCTAGCAATTAACTTTGAGGATTGACACAATGGGGGAAAAATGCCAGTGCATGAGGATGGGTAATTTTTCCTCCAAAGGCCCAATAAATTGTCTCTCTCTAGTGTCTGGTATAAAGCATGCAAGTGACTCTGAATACTTTTATTAAAAAGTGAATTAAAGTTCAGAGGTGAATTTCCCTTTGTCCTTAATTTCCTGTCTGTGTGCCAAGGGCAGGCAGGGGATGAGGGAGGGCTGAAGGGGCATAATCTATATTAATAAAAGGTTAATATGCTAATTAGACTGGGTTGACCAGCCATCTTCCGGACGTCTGACTTCCTTCTGGACAAAGCCATGGTGGTGGGGGCCAAGGCAGAGGCAGTTAAGGGTGAACAGGCCATCAGGGGAGGGCAGTTGGGGGTGAGATGAAGCCAGCACGGTAGGGCAGTTGGGGGCAACCAGGCCTGCAGGGGAGGGCAGTTAGGGGCAATCAGGCCGGCAGGGGAGAGCAGTTGGGGGTGAGATCAGGCCAGCAGGGGAGGGCAGTTGGGGGCAACCAAGCCAGCAGGGAAGGGCAGTTAGGGGTGAAATCAGGCCAGCAGAGGAGGGCAGTTGGGGGTGAGATCAGGTTGGCAGAAGAGGGCAGTTAGGGGTGATCAGGCAGGCAGGCAGAGGCTGTTAGGGGCAATCAGGCACGCAGGCAGAGAGGTTAGGGGCGATCAGGCAGGCAGGCAGAGGGGTTAGAGGCAATGAGGCAGGCAGGCTGGTGAGCACTTAGGAGCCAGTGGTCCCAGATTGTGAGAGGGATGTCCAATTGGAGAGGGTTCAGGCTGGGCTGAGGGAACACCCCCCACCCCCGTGCATGAATTTCATGCACCGAGCCACTAGTTTGTTAAATACCTGATGAGGACCCATGGTGGCTGGGAGAGCTGTGCCATAGAATCTGGACAAGCTGAGCCTAGAAACGGAAGCTGTGGAGAAATGCTTCCATATCCCTGTGGTGGGATTTTTAAAATATTAAAAATATTTTTAAAATATCAGGGACACTGGTTGAAGGAATGATTAAAAAGGGGAGGTGGGGAATCAGGGCTTATGATTTAGGCAGATGAGGTGTAAGAGTAAGAAACAGATGCTCAAATTTTATTAAATATGGGTGACTGAAGACCTAGAAGAAAAATTATTTTATTACTTTTCATTTTTAATTCTATTATCATATGTTTTTGAAACAATCTCCTGCCACTGGGCTGTCCTCTAAATGCCAGATTATCACAAGGAGTCAAGCTGACTTGGGATTGAACAAAGACTCTGCCACTGGCTATCTGTATGCTACACAGTAAGTTACAAATTCTCTGGGCCTCACTTTCCTCATCTTAAAATCAGTATATCAACATCCATCTCTAGGAGGGTGTGAGAACTGTGTGATAATGCATGCAGAAATACCTTCTGCATAGCAGGAACATAGCAAATCTTAGGATTTTTTCCTCCCTTTCTCTGTCTCACATCATTCAGCACACATTGAAGCATTCTATGGAGCCAGATGGTGAAATGAGAGAGACACATGATGGGGTTATATAGCTGAAATTTGTATTTTCCATCTGCTATTTACCATCCATGAGACTTCAAAAGTTTTCTTCCTTCAAGTTCAGTATTTTATTAATCTTAAAAATGAGCATAATCACTATTGCCTTGTGTATCTCACAACATTGTTAAAAGGATTAAATGAATAAATTTTAAAATGCTTTGAAATGAACATGTCATATGTGTGTGTATGTGTGTGATCCATATATACACACATGTATATATAGTTATATATATCAAATTGAATACATACTAAAAAACAGATGACATACTAAAAAATTATAAACATTAAAAGTAGATGGATTTTCACGGCATTGGATTTGGCAATGGTTTCTCAGATATGACACCAAAAGCACAAGCAACACAAGTAATAATAGTAAAATACACTTTATATCTGAATTAAAACCATCTGTGTGTCAAAGGACATTATCAAGAAAGTGAATAGACAACATATAGAATGAGTGAAAATATTTGCAAAGCTTTTATCTGATGAGTCTAGTAGCCAGAATATATAAAGAAGTCCTATAACTTAACAATAAAAAGACTCCAAAAAACTTTTAAGGGGGAGAAGGAGGACATAAATACACCTCACCAAAGAAGACATACAAATGGCCAAAGCACATGAGAAGATGTTCAACATCATTAGACATTAGAGAAATGCAAAGAAAAACCACAATGAGGTACCACTTCACACCCCCTAAGATGGCAACAAAAACAATAACAACAGTGGAAAATAACAAATTTTGGCAAGGATGTGGAGAAATTGCTCTTGGGAATGTAAAATGGTGCAGCTGCTATGGAAAACAGTTTAGCAAGTTAAAAATAAAATTACCATATGACCCTCTTATCTATACTCACAAGAATTGAAAATAGGTACACACCACTTCTCTCTTACATACCCTAAAGTACTGAAACAGGTACATAAGCAAGTACATGTATTCACATAGCAGTGTTGGTTATTTGCAATAACCAAAAGGTGGACCCAGTTCAAATATTCATCAGTGGATGAAAAGACAAATACATTGTAGTATGTACATGCAGATGGAATATTATTTAACTCTAAAAAGGAATGAAATACTAATATACTAGTATGCTATAACATGAATAAACTTTGAAAATATTGTGTGAAAACCAGCCAGACACAGCCCTACCTGGTTTGGCTCAGTGGATGGAGCGTCAGCCTGCAAATTTAAGGGTCCCACATTCGACTCTGGTCAAGGGCACATGCATGGGTTGCAGGCTCAATCCGCAGTAGGGGGCGTGCAGGAGGCAGCTGATAGAGACTCTCTCATCTCTCATCATTGGTGTTTCTATCTCTCTCCCCCTCTCCCTTCTCTGAAATCTATATAAATATATATATATATATTTAAAGATTCATCTATCTAATTTCTCTTACTAAACTGTAAGCCACTGGAAAGCAAGCATCCTGTCCTCTACTACTTTAAAAAAAATACAAACAAACCAAAACAACAACAAACAAACAAACAAAAAAACCAGCCAGACACAAAGGTCATATATTGTACAATTCCATTCATATGGCATATACAGAGAGAATGAAGAGTGGTGGTTTCCATGGGGAGGTGGGGGAAGCAGGAATAGGAAGAAACTGATTTAGGAATAAGAGGCTTTAATTTGAAGTAATGGAAATGCTTTGGAAATAGAGATGGTAGTTGCTCAATATTGTGAATGTACTAAATGCTACTGAATTGCTCCCTTTAAAATGTTAATTTTATTATATGAATGTCACCTGAATAAGGGATTTTTACATAGATTGATAACTTCAATAATGTTCAAAGCAGGTTTATCAAAGAATTGTTCTGCTAAATATTTGGAGTTTTTTTAAATATATATATAGTAGTTATCTATAATATTTTAAAATTTGTCTTTACTGTTGAAAGTATTACAGATGTCCTCTTTTTTTCCCCAGTTGACCCCCTCCACCCTGCTTCCGCCCCCTCCCCAGGCCTTCACCACACTATTGTCTGTATCCACCCCCTTCTCTCTGAAATACGTCAGTCTGTTGCATGCTTCGATGTCTCTGGATCTATTTGTTCATCAGTTTATTTTATAAAGTTTAAAATAAACCAATAAGTATATCAATAAATCAACTAATAATATTATCTTGGAAAAACAGTCTATTGTAAAGAGCATAGAGAAGACTCCAAATAAATCTTCAAGCAACATAACAGAATCATTGCCAATGATATCACTGTTTTGTGTCATACCATTACCAAGTGAGACGGAAAAAAAATTAAACTATCCATAAATTTGCCAAGATAGCATGTAATATACTATGACATAATGGCAAGAGTTTCCAAAGTATGTTACTTGTTTATTTTATTTTTTGGTAATTCCTGTCCTGTCTCTACTGAAGAATGTTCTTTTTTCAAATTAAAACTAGCTAAAAACTATTTAAAGAACACTAAATGACAACATTTATCTCAGGTCTGAATCTTAATCAGCTGAAAATAATAAAGTTGAAAAATCTTACAATTAATTTTGTTATTGCTAAATCACAAGGAGGAGCATTCTAAGTTTGTTTATAATTTTGAAATGTGATGTAGATATTATTATTCCCATTTTTACAAATGAGAAAACCATGATTTGGATAAAGCCAATGATTTGCCAGTAAACTACATAGAGCCCAGGCTTTGGAGGCAAAGTTCTAATTCAAATTCCAGTTTAGTTTTGTTATGATCAGTAAATGACTTGGGTCCTTTCATTCCCTTCTGTAATCTATAATAATAAAAGCATAATATGCTAATTAGACCAGACAACCTTCCAGATGAAGCCAAAGCCAGGGCTGCAAAGGAAGCCTGGGTCCCAGGTGCCAGAGGGAAGCCAGTGCCAGCAGCCAGGGGTCGGAAGGCCTACTCTTGCACAAATTTCATGCATCGGGCCTCTAGTATAGGAATAACAATTCAGGTGTTATGAGGTCTCTGTGAGGATCTAAAGAGGCGAGACATATAAAGTGTGTGCATGGCAGGGTTCTCGATAAATGGTAGCTGCTATTTTTGTCATCATTCAACTTACATATCTCATAAAATTAAATGGTAGCATACTACCAGCTCCATTGTAAGTATTCAATAAATGATAGCTATCATCTTATTGTTAGGTATCAGAAATGGCCCTTGCACTCTCTCTCATCTTCTGACTCAGAAGCCCACAAGAGAAGCCCTTGTCCCATCTCCCAAGCCGGATTTCCTCCATAATAAAAGCCTCTGAGTTCATTCAGGTGCAATCTGATCTCGCCTCTCCTGAATTCTGGTAACCACTGGTATTCCACCACTCTCGACCTCCACCTCCCCCCAGGCTCAGGGCAGAATAACATCCCTGTCCTTCCTCTGAGGGATGTAGGCAGCTTAAATAATTAACAGTTGCAAGGTGCTTTGAAAAGAGAGTGCAAAACACTATAAATCCCAGGAATTAATTCATAAAATCAGTGGTGGGCTTGACAATTATATATGTCATATTTGTTCAGCTGTAAGAATAATGGAGAACGTCAGAGTTTGGAGTGTGGTCCAAATCTCTCAAGACCAAGGATTTCCTGCAACTCTATATTGTCTGTGTTCTCTAAGGCTAAGATTGTAAAGTTCCAATTTATTAAACACAGCATTAGAGATGGTTGCATTTTATTATTTTTTTAAAAAATCTCTCCACTCCTCAGATCTAACCTGCAATGCAATTTGGGTTTTGGAAGGCAAATGGTGAAATGAAAAATACATGCAACTTATAGTTAGCAGAGCTTTGTTGGAGTTCTGGTTCCATCACTCTCTAACTGGGAACACCTTAGCTTCTTACATAACCTATCTTACTCTTCACTTTCTCCTTAAAAAAAGACTAATATCAGTATAGCAATTCAAGTGGTTATAAAGAACTAATGAGAGACTGCTTACACATTCATCCACCAGAAAACCGAACAACCAGTCTCTATGATGTGCACTGACCATCAGGGGGCGTGCGCAGAACATGGCAGGCATCAGTAGCAGGTGGCAGAGCACAGAATATAGTGGTGTTGGCTGCTGCGGGATGGTGGAGCAGGTGAGCGGGGGCGCCAGACCAAGGCGGGGTGCCGGTCGCTGTCATTGGGACGAGCCTCTGGTGGCTACTGAAAATTCTTTGCTCCCGCACACTGTGGTCCTGCCCGGTGCTCGCACCTGCTGCCAGCACCAGCCCTGCTCATACCCACTGCCAGTGCCAGAGCTGCCGCTTGCACCTGCTGCTGGTGCCTGGTGCTGGTCCCGATCACTCAGAACCATCAGCCAGCCCCAATTGCCCCTGAGGGCTTCTCCACCTCCCCTTGCTCCTGAGGGACAATCAGGGCAGCAGCCACCACTCACACCTGCTGACTGCGCCAGCCCCACTTGCACCCAATGCTGGGCCTGCCCCAATCGCTCCACGCCATCAGCTGGTGCGAGTGGGGCTGGGACCGTCAGTGCATGGGAGCAGCAGCAGTGGGAGCAGGGCTGCCAGCAGACAGGGGACTGGGGGCTGCGATGGGAGAGGCTGGGCGGGGGCACAGAGGATGGGCCAAGACCTGCCCCTATGCCCACCGCAGTCTTGTGGCCCATAGTTCCTTTCAAGGTGCACGAATTCATGCACTGGGCCCCTAGTATAAAAATAGGAAGATCTTCCCTTCCTAGAGCATCTCTAAACAGTGGGAATAGTTGCCATGATTACCATCAAATTAGGCCTTATTATGTGTTCTCAATGATTTTGATTCACTCTTGTCTAATTACTGGGAATGCAACTGTATTATCTGCACATAGTCCTTGTCTTAACATCAAAAATTTTCGAAACACCTTCATGTTGATTATCTCATTTTGACCTCACACTATCCAGAATTGCAGGTATTGATTACATTCAACCCTAATTCAAAACACTAATCCTGATGAAGTAGATTTGAATATTAATTCATGCAACAAATATTCCCTGTGCAGCTATTATGTCATAGGCACTGTTCAATACAATTTCTTAGTCTACACTCTGATAGTTCTTGATATTTGAGATTTAATCCTTGCTTTTTATATTCCCAGACTATGAAATTTAGTTGACCTCTGAAGTCACCTCATCCATCCTTTGATCCTACACAGAGAGTCCACCTAGAGCACACTCCTGACCATGGTCAGCCTCTACTTGAAATTTCTAATGAAGGAGGAGTTGATTCCTCACAGGGATTCTTCAGAATATCCTGTTTCATATTCAGCTAAAATCTTCCTGTGGTGTCTACCACCCACCAGGTCTGGTTCTGCTCTCTGTTCCTTCACAGAATGCCAGCTTTCACTTCCATATCATTTTCACAGAATTATAGCATTTGAGTATTAAATGAAACTCGAGGATTATCTCCTTCAATATTCCCATTTCAGAAGTAAGAGTACACTACACATGAGTGAAATGTCTGGAGTTAAAACCTCAATTCTAGGCCAATGTTCTTGCCAGAGCAGCATATGGCCTCTCATCCATCCTGGTTGATTGGCTCAGTATGCTGGCCATTTGTGCAACTTTGCATGTGGATTCCTCCTGTTGTTTCCACTAACAGCTCTTAGCTTTGACAAGTCTTATTAAACAAATGAAAATTTATGGCTTTAATGTGCCCTATTAAATACTCAGTTGCTTCTAATCAAAGTCACTGAGTTACTAAATCATTTTGCTAGCTTCTATCAAAACCATGATTTTTTTAATTGATGACCAACTCATCATTCATTCAACAAGTATATATTCAATACATACTGTGTCCCAGGCACTGCTAGGTGCTGAGAGTCACAAAATTGAAGAAAACACAGTGTCTACTATAGAAAAGCTCACAGCAACCAAGTTGAGAAGATACATACACTAGTCTAGAAGTTTGGGGTATGGACTCCAGGAGCAGAAGAGCTGGGGAGAGAGACTCCTAGCTCCCCCACTACTAATGATATAATAGTGAACAAGTTTTTAAACATCAGTCGATCTCTATTTCATCATTAGTAAAATGAGGTTATGTAACATTGCATTAACATCAGTATATTCTAATGATGCTTAATGGCTCAATAAATTGTAGCCATCTTTATATGGTACATAGTAGTGCTTAATAAGTTATAGCCGTTATGTAGTTATTATCATTAATAAAAATTATGTTACTTTAGCAAATGTTTATTATATTCCCCTGAGAGGCAATCAATTATCTATGACTGACATGTATACGAGCCATCCAAATTGCCTTTTAGGGAGAACTTTCTGACCAGCTGTGGAGGATGTAATGCACAGACAGCCTCCAGCTGCCAATAAGGTCTGCATTAGCTGAAAGGAGCTGCTTGGCCCGCGGTCACACCTTCCCCAGGGAAGCCCATATCTGGAGACCAGTTGAGGTCCAGTCATCTGAGAGCAGATCAGATCAACCACTCCAGCACTCTTCACCAGCTCTGCCCAGCTTCACTTCTCCCTCTGCCCCATCGTGCTTCCTCTAGTAAACATCCCGCATCCCAAGCTCTGTCTCTGGGTCTGCCTCCAGAGAACCCAACCTGTGACAATACTGTGTAATAACTGAGAACATGGCTTTGGAGTCATGTTGCCTAGGTCTGCATTCTGATCATCGCTCTCTGGGCTCTCTCAGATGAGTCACTTAATGTTATGTTGTGTGACTTCTTAAGCTAAAATGGAACTTATATGAGTGCCTACCTCACAGAGGTGTTGTGAAAATTGAATGATTTAATCCATGTTAAGTGCTTAAAGAGTACCTGGCACTTTGAACCATTTGGAAATGCTAGTTATTATTTCCAGCATTACCATGTGCTAGGCACTGCACCACACCCTGGAAACAGAAAGATCAGGCATTATGGTCCTTGCCCATGAAGAATTTTATTAAGTATGATGGTAGATGTGTCTGAATGAGAAACACTGTGGTTGTGGAGAGAAATATGTTATGTGAGAATCCATAGTTAGGACATAAAATCTCCCCAAAAATGAAAAAAAAAATATGGGGGGAAAAGTAGTCAGGGACTACTTCATAATGGAGGTGACAGTCATGTGACTTCACAGAGAATGAGGGGAAGTGTGAAATGAGATTCATGTCAGGCTGAGATATCCAGCCTTCCTTAATTCTTCCCTAAACAATGGCAGACTCTAACAATGTATATTGCCGTTTCCACAGCACCTACAGGATTTTCACTTCCATTCTCTGTCAGCTTTTCACTTCCACTAACAGGCAATGCTCTAAAACCCCAACAATTACCTTCAATCCAAGGTCAGGTGAAGCCCTGCCAACCAGCTTGCCCCACTAAAAGCAAAACAAGAAAGTGTTAAGTCAGTTGGATTTCTGAGACTTTTCCTCAGGAAATACAAATGATTCCACCTGAACTAACTACAAGACTATGTGTATCCCGAATACTACACTCAGGAATTTCTTCCATTCACAAGCTTTACCAGTAGGGACAGCTAAAAATTAATGCATATGGTATTAGTCCCTCTGAGCTATTTTTTTCTCATAAATTTTATTATAACACAAATAAAAAGACAAGTTTTGTTACTTGTGCCTATAACTTACTCAAGGACAGAGTGGGGTGATTTTTACATTCGATTACCATCTACTTGACATGCATTTTAATAAAACCAGCAATGTGTGCATATTCTCCCAATATTCATGGAAAGTCGTGGGAATTGTAAATTACACTAACCATAAACTTGCTTATATTGACACTTCCATAAAAACAAATGACATAGTCAACATTTTTTTAGCGAGCCTCCATTTAAAGAACTAAATGGGGGGAAAGAGGCGGGTGGTGAAGTATGAGGAAGAAGGAAAATGTGTTCATTTTATCCCTACCACAACTTCCGTGAAATTAAGTATTATTCCCATTTTACATATGAAATAATAGAGCCCATAGACAGCAAAACAGGACAGATAAGCAATAGCCAACAAAATCGTGACAAAAGTAAATAAAAAAGAATGCTCTACTATGAAAGCCACGTTGTATGGGAGAATTTAAGCTTTGGAGCCCAAAAGACCCATGTTCAAATTGTAGGTCTACCCTAGCTGGTTTGGCTCAGTGGATAGAGCATCGGTCTGCAGACTGAAGGGACCTGGGTTCAATTCCAGTCAAGGGCATGTACGTTGGTTGTAAGTTCCCTAGCCCTGGTTGGGGTGGGTGCAGGAGGCAACCAATTAATGTGTCTCTTTCACATCGATGTTTCTCTCGGTCTATCTCTAAAAATCAATGGAAAAATATCCTCCGGTGAGCATTAACAAATTATAGGTCTGTTACCCACTGTTTGTGTGACCTTGGACCTCAGTTGCCTCAACTATAAAATAGTAGGCAAAGCACCACCAATCTCTTAAACGTGCTGTGAGAATTAAATGAGGTGAAGAACGCAATGACTGTTTCATAATCAGTAGTCCTCCTTTTCCACATCTTCGCCATATTCCATAGTCTTCTATCTGTAAGTGAAGGATTTCTAGGGTCATAATGTCAAATCCCAATCTTCCCTTCCTCACACCCACTAATTGGATCACTACAGAGATGAGTGACTCAGAGTTGGGTCCTCAGTCCAATCTGCACAGAGTCCTAATTCTCCTCCCTGATCCTTCTGATGCCACCCCAACATTTTAATTTCATTTATTACTAACATCTTCCTTTAGAAAGAGATTCCAACCCAACCTGAATCAAAACTCAAATCCCTAGAATCTTGACATTGGAGGGACTTTCTTACACATCCAGCATAGAACTTTCTCAAAATGAGTTCTACAGATCACTTGTTCTATAGGTATTGACTGGAGCAATACCGGGTATAGTTTGTCTCTTTGCAGGTGTTCAATGTCCATTTGCATATTAAACAAACCAAAAAGTCCTGCAGTAGAGTCACATCCTTAACTTTGTTTTCCCCACCATCTCCAAGTGCTGACTCTAATTCCCTTTTTGCAGACAGCCTAATCGCATTTTGCAGGACCAGTGCATTACAAAATACAGTTTCAGAAAAGTGGCCTCAGTAATAGCAATTTGGGTAGGGAGATGGCTTCTAATCCATAGAAACTCTTGCTAAAACCTTAAATTCTAGAACTCAGAATGCAAGAGCTTGTTGATCATTCTGTAGTCCAACACTTTCATATCAGCCATGAGGCTCAGAGGTGGCAAGTGACTTTCCCAAAGTCAGCCAGTAAGCTGGTGGCAGAGGTTAAACCTGAGCCCAATTCCCTGAGCTCCACACCAATATATTCTCTGCAACCACAGGGCCATTCTGTTTTCAGCCTAGGCTACCTATTGAAGTAAGAGGGTTTGTCTAGCAGTGGTCGGCAAACTCATTAGTCAACAGAGCCAAATATCAACAGTACAACGATTGAAATTTCTTTTGAGAGCCAAACTTTTTAAACTTAAACTATATAGGTAGGTACATTCTTATTAACTTAATTAGGGTACTCCTAAGGCTTAGGAAGAGCCACACTCAAGGGGCCAAAGAGCCGCATGTGGCTCCAAGCCACAGTTTGCCGACCACTGACCACGGGTCTAGTGAACGCTTGCATCCATCCATTCATTCATTCATTCATTTACAAATCCTCCTGTGTGTAAGAAAATACATTAAGTGCTAAAGACATAACAGCTCAGGAGTTCACCCTCTAGTGTGAATTAAGATACACAAATGAATAAATAGGGAGCACAGGGCAACTGATCTCAGAGAGTTATGTACAACAAAGTAGAAAAATAGGGGAGTAAAAGGAGTCTGCCTGCAAAGATAGATTGTGGAAGGGAAAAAAAGGCACTTACCATGTGATTAAGGTCTGGGGAGGAGGACTGAAGAGGACATCCTAGTCAGAGGACAAGGCTTGAGCACAGCCATGGAGACTTGGGACAGCATGGGGAGCGTAGAAAGTTGCTAAAATGTCTCACTTGGTAAAAAGCACAGAGAGATAAGCTTAAGGTGTTCCTAAACCTCAGGATCTGTCACTTCTCCTCTTACCCTTCTTTATAATTCATTCACTTGTTTATTAATTGACAAATATTGATTATCATTTACTATGGTTTCTATATATATGTAATACATCAACAGGTGCTTTCCAGCCACTCTGCTGCAAAACCTCGGCTCATCTCTCTTCACACACACACACACACACACGCACGCACGCACACACACACACACACACACACACACGCACACTCGGTAATTTTCTTGTTCTTGGCTTAATAAGCACAGTAGAGGACAGAGGACAGTACCTGTCTTAAGTGTAAGTGAGACCCCATCAATTAAAACTCCCCATGGCTTGTTAAAACTCTTGACTGGCTTTTAAGACTACCTGCTTCCTTGGGTCTGGGCAGTTCTCATGGTTTACAACTCCCCACAGCTGCCTGCTCTTCCCCAGGACTTTCCCAGGGTAATAACTGCCTTCCAGAGGGTTGCTGTTTTCCTGCTCCAGGAATGTGAGAGAGAGTTTAGTCTCCATCCAGTGTGCCCACTGGATACTGCAGTATTCCAGCTCCTTTTCAGAGCTGCAGAAACAGTTCCTATAGCTCAGGCCCAATTCCTTAATAGATTTCCTGCCTCTACATTAAAGTACTGCTGTTCACCTTGAGATGAAAATCTTCACTTTTCTCATAAGAATCTCCTTTGGGGAGATACAGCATTAAGTGCCAGCAAAGCACTGATCTTGGTAATCAGAAACAATTAACTTTGATTTTGAATGAATTATTTTTACTTTTCTGAGATTTTATTAACTGTGTCAGTAAAATGGAGATGGTAGGATATACCCCATAGAATTATTACTAGCATTAGATAAGATAGCATGGTTACAGCACCTGACACATATAGTAATGGGTGTTCAGTGACTGGAATAGATTGTCCTTAGTCTCAACCACACAGCATGTGCTTCTTGATCAATTGTGAGGTCTCAAGTCTCCAAAGGGAGCCAAGGACAAGAGTTTAATAATTGGCTTCCTTGACTATTTCCTTAAATTAGTAACTCATTAATGTACCTGCAAGCTAGATGTTACATTTTTTTTGTGGATCAAATTACAAGTGCTATTTACTTATGGGAAATTCCACGTTTAATTAATAATTTATTAATGAAGTCAGAATGGAAATTTTTTTGTGCTCATCCATTTGAAAGTTCCACTTCTTACAAACAGCCAAGTGTCCCTGAGCCAGTAACTTAAGTTTTATGACTCTCAATTTTCCCAACATCATAATTCCAAATGTCATAAAAATATCATGAAAATCAATGAGATAAATGTATATACAGCACAATTCTTCTCAATGTTATTTCCCTAGAAATTAACAATAAATAAAACTCTCCCTGACTACCATCAGTTAGATAATGTTCAGGGGAAATAAATGAAAACAAACAAAAGAAAAGAAAAAAAAACAAACTCAAAAATTTAGCTGTGAAATAAAGAAACATTCATTATGAATTTTATTACTCCAACTACTGTAAACTGTGTAGGAATCTGAGCTGCAAAGCTACCCATTAAACTGTCTGCTCTTTCCTGTTTAAACAAGGCCCCTCTTGGGTCATGGCTGCCTGAGCCTTCATGGGTCTACATCCAGGAAGGAAGACGTTTCTACGGTAACCGCTGAGGCCTTCTCTGGAGGTTCTCCGGGAGAGGCCAGGGTCTGGTGCAAGTGACAAACCCCAGTTCCCTTGATAATGTACAGAAAGGTAGCGGCCATGATGTCCAGGCATGAGCAGAATGCGAGCATTCAGGCGTGAAATCCCTTTCAATCGCTCGTTTGTTTCCCCTGATGGAGAATTCACTTTGTGTGGCTCTTTTGAGAAATGGCTGATCTAGGCTCAGTGATGTATAAGTAATAAATGTTCCAGAGGAAAGACATTTTTGTGATTCGGGAAGGGAGGTTGTTGGCATCCCACCCTAATTTGGTTCAAGTTTTTAGAAGGCTTGAAACTGTAAGAGACCATAGAGCCTCATTTATAAATTGGGAGACAGATCATGAAAAGAGGGAGGGGGAAAGAAAGATTGTCAAAGTCATAGAGTGAGGTGGTTGGTATTAAAACATGTCCTACGCTCCTGAGGACTCAGGGTTGTACTGTATAATTGGGACTGTCACCATAAAGTGCATCAGCCCTCAAATGGAGAGTTGGCTAAGAAGCAATGGGGCTATGAAACAAAGAAGAGATACAGCTTGAGCTGAGAATCAAAGAATTGAGTAAATGTCGCTCTCATTTACTTACCATTATTACAATGTGCTCAACACTTTATGTGCATTGTCTCATTTAATCTTCACAACAACCCTTTTAGGTGAGTACCATTACCAGCCAGAATTTTTAAAGAGGAAGAAACAGGCTTAGAGAAGTTAGTCATTTTCCCACACAGCTAGTAGATGGCAGACTCAACATTCAAACCCAGGTCAGACTAATTCCTAAACCCATGCTCTCTATTGACTATTTAAATATGGTGCCTTCCATAAATAAGAACAAGAATCTGGCATGTGGGTAAATTGGAGGCACTGTTTTGAGCAGAAAAAAATAAAATAAATAAAAAACAGCACAGGCAAAGGCACAGAGGAACAATAGATACTGTCTCCATCTGGTACTTACCAATTTTTAGTGGCACTACCTGTCTCCCATAGCCTTAACTAGGAATAAGAAAACTTCAACATTGCTTCTGAATCCTAAGAAGCTGACCCTGGACATAGTGGGACAATCTGAGGCTGACCCAATAATAAAAACCCTTACACATCTGGTGGTCTTAGTGCAACCCCTCCATCCTTTATGGAAGTCAAAATAGTAAAATCCATAATGAACCAATCTCTCTTTTACAACTCATTTTTATAGTCAGTGGGCTTCAGGGGGCTCTAATCATTTGGATCTCCTTTCATTCCGGACACTCACAGTACACAGAATTTCCATCTCAGCTTCTTTCCATGGGGACATGTTGACCCTTGGTACCTAGAGCCAAAGTGCTTCCAGTTCAGCAAAAAGTCTCTCATGGAAAATCCAGGGTTGAGCTTGATGGAAAAATTGCCAGTCCATTAGGAGGCTACATGCCAAACAAAGTGAAGAAGGAAGGTTAATCAGATGGCAAGGCCAAACTGGCCATGTTATAATAGTCAAAACGATTTCTGCAGGCAGAAATTTGTATGTATAGCACGTCTTTTCCTCTTCACAAGCCCTCTTTGCCATTGTACAGATGAAGAAACAGTCTCAGAAAGGCTCGGTTGCTTGCCTAAGATCATACAGAGAGCAGTGGTTGAGCCAGAATCTCTCCCCCATATTCTCTGAGCTCTAAACCTCTACTCTTTCCACATCACCCCAAAATCATTAATCCAGTAGTTGGTTGGAAGTATAATTTTTGTCACTATTTTTTCCTGGGTTCCACAGAAGTCCATTGGTTAAAAAAATGCTCATGCTTTGGCAGGGAAGTACCTTTTGTGTCTCAGGTGCTATTCTGGGTCCAGAGAATTTAAAGATTGTCTCATTCTCCAGGCTAGTTAGTCAGTATGTGAATGTGTTCAAGTGGCAACTGTGTGTAACGTGCCAATGCTAATTGGGTGATCATAAAGCAGAAATAGACCTTCATGAATGGGTGCCACACCATAATGGGTGACATGAAGAAGTAGTACAAGGAGCCATGAATGGGTGGGGAAGGGAAGACCCATGTTGTCATTAAAGTCAGAGGAGACCCTGAAAAAGTGATAACTAGGCAAGACTGGGTTAAATAGTGGGACAGAGGGACATAAGCTGGGGGAAGTGGTGAAAAATAGAAGAGAACGGGACAAGTAAAACAGGCAACTATGTATAAGAAAGTGTGAAGCAGTGTTATGATGGGGAAAGACACCATGCTATGGAAACAGAGTAGGGCTAATTCAGCTGCCCAAGGTGGAAACACTTTCAGGAGGTAGTGATATCTAAGCTAAGAACTGAGGAATGCGCACGAATTCAACAGAGGAAAGATTGTTTGACTAGTGCACACAGAGGGAACAGAATACACAAAGATCCAGAGATGAGAAAGCATGGGACATGTTTGGAGGATCACAAGTGCTTATATGTGTCATGGGGACTAAAAATGAACAAAGAAAAGACCAGGATGAGAGCAGGGATGTTAAAAAGGGGTAGCATTAGTAGTGATTAATGGGTAGCTTTGCAGCCCAGCTGGTGTGGCTCAGCAGCTGAGCATTGGCCCATGAATCAAGAGGTTGCTGGTTTGAGCCCATAGCACATGCCCGGGTTGCAGGCTCGATTCCCAGTGGAGAATGTGCAGGAGGCAGCTGACTAATGATGTTTTTCTGTCATCGATGTTTCTATCTCTCTACCTCTCTCCCTTCCTCTCTCTCTAAAAAAATCAATAAAGGTAAAAAATTAAAAAGAAAAATAACACTACTGAGGAACACTATTCTGACAGCAAACTCGCAGGTCAGAGATCTGTTCTTGTGGATATTAACAAGGTAGTTGGCAACGTCATGAAAGGAGGGCAAAGTGGAAAAGAGAAAACAAATTAGGAAAGGAGCTAACATTTACTGAGTACCTACTAAGTGCCAGATACTTTCAGGCAGAATTCTGTTCTATGGATGAGGCAACTGAGGCCCCAGAAGGTAAAGCAATCTGGCCAAGGTCACACATAGAGTAGGCAATGAGCCAGCATTCATATTCCATTCTTCCTGGCTGACTTCTGAAACTGTCCTGTGACTCCATTTCAACAACTTTCTAGTTCAATCAGAATATTACCCATGTATGTGATTAAGATTGGCAAACATTAATGGCATTTAAGTCAGCACTCTTATCTGTACATGACAAGAATATAAATTCAACAAATGTAGGTAAATGGTAGATGGTAGATAAGGCAGAATTGAGGAAATGTTTGGTACTCGGGCATAAGAAGGGCAGGAATCTTTCTGGGCACAGGAACAACTGGATTCACTAGGATTCTCTGTCCCTCTCATCTAACTCTCCACCAGCCATTTTCCTTCCTTTTTGCAACAGAAGCTTGGTTACCCATTGTGCTGAGACCTCTACCACTACAGAGAGACCTGCTTTCTATTTGGGTTTTTAAATTCAAGGAAAGATCACTGATTAGCCCATGTGGGTCAAGTGTCCACCCATGAATCAATCAGTTATGACTTCGGACACAAAGATGGCTTCATCTCTGTGTATTGGGGGTCATTCTCCAAAATTCTTTGTGAGTCAAGAAGTCACTCTGAAGAGTATCAAATTCATAACAGTGTTTATCATTTATGGGAAGTTTAATGAATGGCAGGCTCTGAACTAAGAAAGCACATTGTTCCATCTTCATCCGATTCTCCCAGCAGCCATGAGATGTAATGATCTCCAATATTTATATAAGGAAACTGAGGCTCAGAGAGGCCTATGGATTTGACCGAAGACCTACAACTAGTAATTGGTAGGAGGAGGATTTGAATCCTGTACTATCTGACTCCAAAGCCATGCACTTACCGCCCACACTTAATTCCCCTCTGCTGCCTTACACTTTAGCCTCCTTAGAAACTAAAGTGAGGTGGTTATACTCCAGGAATCCTAGGATCCACTTCTGCCACTGTCAAGCTGTGTGGCCTTGGACAAGACCCTTAATCTCTCCAGGCCTCGTTTGTATTGTTGGCAAGAGGAGAGTAATAGTTTCTGCTTGCCTAATTTTATGGTCACAAGATTAAGTGAGACTGAAAGTGAAAGTGCTTAGAAAAGAGCTCTATGATAACAAAGGTGAGGTTTATTTCTCATAATGCCAGGATGTCATGATTTTAAAACTTTATATAAAGCAAAACCAGTCTTTTGAAGTAAGAGTTTTTGTAAAGAGCCAATAGGCAGACCCAGATGTCTTAGGCTATATTTTTTAAGAACTCTAGATCGGCAGAATTTAACTAAGCAAATAGGGATAAAGTTAATTTATCCTGGATTCAAAGGTTGGGCTCCTCTTGGTTTTTTTAAAACAGACATGAACATTGTTCCCCTGGATCCATTCTGCGCTGACACCACCCGGTTTCTGCTTATCTTTTCATTTCACCCAATTCAGTGATATTGACTTGTAATTGATTTCTGCTGAACTTTCTCATGCTCTGAAGTACTGGTTAACAAAGAAGGAATTAAGGATCTGTGGGATAATCTCCGATCCTTAGGAAATAACTGCAGCACTCTAATGGAAATAGCTGCAGGACTCTTTGTCAGCCAAGCATTCTGGTTATAGCCCATCAGTTACGAATTTGTCCAAACACGAGCTGTGGTATAATCCTCCCGCTCCCAAACCCACACGTGCAGTCGGGAAGTAGGCGAGGTGATGGGCTTCCCAGAACGTCTCCAGTCTGTCCACTTCCTCTCTGGAACTTTTAAACAGCCTCCTAACTAGTCATTCACCTCTACAGGATAATCTTCCTAAAACACAGGTCTGGCCCAGCCAGCAGGGCTCAGTGGTTGAGTATTGACCTATGAACCAGGAGGTCACGGTTTGATTCATGGTCAGGGCACAAGCCTGGGTTGCAGGCTCGATCCCCAGTGTGGGGCCTGCAGGAGGCAGCCAATCAATGATTCACTCTCATCATTGATGTTTCTATCTCTTTCTTCCTCTCCCTTCCTCTTTGAAATCAATAAAAAATATATTTAGAGAAAAAAAAACATTAAAAAAACAACAACACAAGTCTGGCCATGTCAGCCCTGCTGATCACCCTTCTGTGGCTTCCTATTTGCTAGATAACAAAGTCCAAATTGTTTAGCGGTGTTCTCTATAATTGGACTTCTGCATTTCCTCCCAGCATCATCACATTGCCATTCTCACCCCTCATGCCATCTGTACCTGTCCTACTCTATCATCATGGCAATGACACTAGCATAGCTATCTATTATAGGAGGCCCACTGTGTGTCTGATTCTGTGTAACACTTTTTCACAAATTCTCAGAAAGCTCCTATGAGATAGTTTATACCTTTATTATACTGAGATTCAGAAAGTTAAGGAACCTGCCCCAGATCACACAGCTGATGATCACTCAGGTGACAGAAAAGAGACAGGTCCACCTGACTCCCAAATTCTTTCCAGTCTCCACATGGCCATTCTGAAATACTGGCAGTTCTCTGAATGAGCCATGCTCCTTGTGCCATACCATCATCTTTGCAATTGCTCTGGCTGACTGCTACCCATCCCCTAAGATCTGGCTCAAATATCACCTTGGGGTGAAACTCTGAGTAATTGCTGATGAAATGGAGGAAAAAATAAAACCAGACTGGGAAGCAGGAAACTGGATGAGTCCCCACACCTCTCTCATCTAAGCCTCCTTGTCTATAAAACTCGGTTAATAACCCACACCCTGCCTACCACCTGGAGTTTCGGGGAGGATCAAATGGATTTTGTATTTGAAACCACTTTGCAAACTATCAAGCCTCATGTAAATATAAGTTATTTTTAATTGTTACATTAATTAAATAATTAAGTCTCCGCTTTAAAATGAATCTTAGAAATTACTGTTAATGACTATTAATCAAAATGGATGTTGATGGTGATTATGCTAATTAAAACCTCTAAATAATAATGATAATAAGCACTGATGCTGAGAAGTGGCCCATCAGGTGCGGACTAGCATGAAACTGGGAGTAAACATCACAAGTGAGAGTTGGCAAACGTCCATGGAACCAAGCTAATGAGCTAGACAAGCAGATGCGCCTTGCTCGCCCTGCGTTGAGGTGAAAGGGTTTAATAAACACCAAAAGCAGCCATTGTTACATAAGCATCTGAGGTCAGATAGCTGCATGTGCATGTATGTCTCTGTGTGGTAACACTTTCATACTAAGCTTCACCATATTGAGCATCTCATGGTTCCAGGACCATGCCTCTCCCTGACACTCCTACTCACCACATTGCCATTGGCTCCTGACAAACCCCAGAGCCTTCATGCCCTGGTCCATGTAAACTGGCTTCAATGAAATCTTCCTGGATTTTTCTTGGAAGACTAGGTGTCTCTTTCCCTTGTGCCCCTCTTCACCTCTCCAGGCCTCCACTCTGGAACTTACTATCCCAATTCTATCATTTATAAGCTGTGTTTCATTAAGTAGTTTCTTAAAGAAACACAGCCTGTAAGTGTTAGTTACTTATATGTCTCAGTGGCTTCATTTATAAAATGGAGATAATAGTAGCATAGACTTTATAGAGCTGTTTGAGAGTTAAATAACACATTTAATTCTTTTAGAATAAGATTAGACACACAGCATTGGATTAATGGTATTTTATTATAAATATTTGTTTCTATATCTATTGCTCTGCCAGACTGTGAACTTCTTTTTGTGTCCCTATCTCCTATATTTGTCACATAATAGTCGCTCTTTTCATTGTTGTTATTGAAATGGAAATATTATTCAAAGGAAACTGTGGAAAAGAGTAAAACAGTGGAGTGGAAAAACTAACACCATGAAATAAGATTTGGTTTAAATCTTGGTTCTTCCACTTGCTTAGACATTGGCTTTGTGCAAGTCACTTCCCCTTCCTAGAACTCAGTTTCCTCATCTAGAAAATGGAACTAATAACCCCTCACCTACTTCCTCACAAGCTCCATTATGGGTTGGAAAGGACACAGATGTGAAACTGCTTTGTAAACTGAAAAAACACTAATCAAGTATCAGATACTTTTACCATTATTAGAACCATCTGGAAGTTGTTTGGACTTACAAATTGATAGAATCAGTCAACACCTACTTGACTTACACAAAAAGCAGTTGTTATGCTTGGGTAATTTTTTTAAAGCCCTATGCATCTTTGCTCCATACTCACCCCAATTTGGGAATTTTCAAATTTGTTTTCCCAAACACTGAGTCACAATGGGAATTAAAAACATAGCTAAAGATTTTCAGTTTCTATTTCCCTCAAGGGAGTTTCTAGGGCCCTGGCTAAGAGCAGCGTTAATAGCCGAAGCTCATTTCACAAGGTTCCTTGAGGTAACAAGGAGCTCAACCTCAGAAGTTACTTTAAGATAGTAGGGAGTTTAGAGGAAGATGGCCAGTAAATTTGGAAAAGAGAAAGAACCATGGAGATGGCAAGAACACTTGACTAGAAGTCATAAATTCTAAATTCTAATTTAGTTCTACAGCTGTCTAGTTTGAATATCTTCCCTATCTGGACTTTAGTATTCTAGGGAAAATATGGATAACCTTCCTTATTTCATTAGCCTTGGCCATACAACAAATCACCCCAAAATTTAGTGATTTAAATTACCAAGAGTTTGTTGACATATTGTGGGTTGTTCTGTTCATCTTGCTTGGGCCCACTCATGGAGCAGCATTCAGCTGGGGGGTTAATTAGGACCTGGGCCCAGCTGACACAGCTAGGACTCTGACCCTTCCCTCCCCCCCCCATACTTAAGGAGCTAGAACTGGGCCTCTTACATGGCATGGTGCTCCAAGAAAGGGAAAGTAGAAACTGTGTGATCTCTTAAGGCATAGCCTCACACTGTCATTTCCTCTATATTCTACTGGTCAAAGCAAGTTACATGGTCAGCCCAGAATCAAGGATTGGGGAAATGGACTCCACCCTTTGAAGGCAAAGTCAAATTACAAAAAGGGACATGATCACAGGGAGACATAATTCACTGGGAGGCCTTTGGTGTGCTAGTCTGACACATATCCGTCCTGCCTCCAGGGCAATGTTTATTTGCATGTGTGTAGCCCTTCATGGTTTAAAAAATGCTTTTGCATTCATAAACTCATTTTGCCATCCCAGCATCGTTGGAAAATAATGGGGGGGGGGGGGTATTATCCCTATTTCATTGGTAAGGAAACAGGAACTCAGAGAAATGAAATGAATTTTCAAAGAACATTCAGTTGAGGAGAGGAGAGGAGACGTGGGAGCTGCTACTGACTTGTCTAAGTCTAAAAAAATAATATAGAGCACGTATCAGTGGCTCAATAGATGACTTATCTCATGTTATCTATTGAGAAATGCTTACCATAATAGGACTACTTAGCACTTCCATCACCTCACATATTTACCCTTTGTGTGTGTGGCAAGAACACTTAATATCTACTCTCTTAGCAGTTGTCAAGTATATAATACAGTTGTTGACTATAATCACCAAATGATGTACATTGGATCCCCAGAACTTATCTTATAAGTTGAACTTTGTATTCTTTAGACAAAATCTTTCTTTTTCCCATCCCAAGCCCCTGCAACCACTTAGCATACTGTTGTTAGGTCCATCTATATTATCACAAATGGCAGGAATTTTTCTTTTTCATGGTTAAGTAATATTTCACTTTACATAGAGATAGAGACAGAGATAGAAATAAGAGATGCTTCACATCTTCTTTATCCATCATCTATAGATGGACACTTAGGTTGTTTCTGTATCTTAGCTATTATGAATAGCTGCAATAAACATGGAAATGCAGATATCTCTTCAAGAACCTGATTTCATTTTCTTTTCATCTATACCCATAAGGCAGATTTCTGGATCATATAGTAGTTCTAGTTTTAATTTTTTGAGGAACCTCTATACTGTTTTCCATAGAGGGTGTACCAATTTACATTCCCACCAACAATGTACAAGGGTTCCCTTTTTTTCATCCTCGCCAACACTTGTTCTTTGTTGTTTTTATAGTCGCCATCACAATGGTTGTGATGTGATTTCTCATTATGAAAGACTATGACAGAAAAATATCTTGTGCAAGAATAAGGGGGATTTGGGAGTTCAGTTTTGGGAAACGGAAGTTTGAGCTACCTTTATCATTCAGGTCAGATGTCTAGTTAGCAGGTAGAAAAGAGAGCCTGAGTTCACTGAAAAAGCCAGAGCTAGAAACATAAATTTGGGGCATGTCAGTGTAAGATAACATTTCAACCCATGAGACTGGATGACCTCATCAAGGGCGTAGATAAAGATAGAAAAAAAAGAAGAAGGCCTGGGCCCCAACCCACATGCATTCTGATATTAAGAGGTCTGAAAGTTTGTGAGAAACCAGCAATAAAAAAAGAGTAGCCAGCGAGCTGGGAGGAAAACCAGTAGAGTGTGGTGTATGGCCAAGTGAAGAAGAGATCAACTATGTTAGTTGTTGGGCCAAATAAAATATGGACAATTGACCATCAGTTAACATTGTATAAATTGGTGATCTGGACTAGAAAAGGTTTTGTGAATAATAGGGCAAAAGCCTGATTGGAGGAAAGTTCTAGAGAGAATGGGAGGGATACCACTGGTGACAGAGTATAGCTAGGGCTGCCATTTGTTTGGGTTTGCCTGGGGCTATCCCAGTCTGTACCTATTGTCTAGTGTAATGTCCAGTTAAAAGTGTCCCAGTCTGGATGATAAATTATATAATAATACTGAGTATAAACAATTCTTTCTAGGTATTTAACATACTGTACCCATTCATCCATATAAGAGCGCACTTTTCCTTTCTAGCTTTCCTGATGTAAATCATCTCTCCCAGACCAGAGAGCAAAGGCCTGGAGAACTCTTCCTAGGATGATCATTCTCAACCGTGGTTGCACAATAGAATCACCAGGGAACCAGGGCCCTACCCTGAATCATTTTCATTTAATTGATCTGAGGTACAGTCTGGGCCTGTATGTCCTCCAGAAGATTCTAATGTGTAGCCAGTGATAAGGGCCACTGCCCTTATTAATGAAGAAGCAAGCAGGTCAGTCTGACAGAGGTTATTATGTACCCCTTTTCAGCAATCCCCCTACCCATCCCCATTGCCAGCGCTCTGGTTCATAGGGTCACTTTCTCTACCTTGAACCACTGACATTTCCCTCTATATCAGTGGTTCTCAACCTTCCTAATGCCGCGACCCTTTAATACAGTTCCTCATGTTGTGGTGACCCCCAATTTCATTGTTACAAATTGAACATAATTAAAGCATAGTGATTAATCACAAAAACAATATGTAATTATATATGTGTTTTCCGATGGTCTTAGGTGACCCCTGTGAAAGGGTTGTTCGACCCCCAAAGGGGTCGTGACCCACAAGTTGAGAACCGCTGCTCTAGATGGTTTCTCTGTCTCTGGGCTTACCTTCTCCAGTCCATTTTCTCTCATATTACCAACTTATTTTCTCAACTGACTCTGTCCTTCCTTTAAAAACTTCTGATGCAGCTTTATTTACAGGTTACAGTTCAAATTTATTAAAATTCCATTCAAAGTCACATTAAGGGATGGATGGATGGATGGATAGATGGATAGATGGATGGGGGTTCAGACTACAGGGCTAGACAGAAACATAAATAGAGAATGAGCATCAGAACCAAGCAATATGGGCTCAAATGGGTGGCTCTTAAAGTCCCATCAAAACTTCAGGAATTTGTCTATGACTGTAGGAAATTTCCCACTTGACACATATATTCTTGACACATATATTCATGCAAACCTTGCCTGGACATGAGCTGGGGTACAGGGAAAGGGGGGGAAATTAGGGAGTGAGATCCTTTATCTCTCACTTGCCCTCACTCGATTTTCACCTATACCCCAGTTCCATTAAGAAATTGTGTTTGTTGCTCAAACAAGTCATGCTCTCTCACTTCCAGACTTAGTGCATATTATATCTTCCTCCCAGATTACTCCTCCTCTCCCTTTTTAAACTAGCTAATTTCTATCCATTCCTTAGATCTTGGCTAAATAATAAATACCTCTGACAATATCTCCCTGATACTTATCCCCCTATATTCACCACCTCTACCAAGTTTGGATCAAGATCCATTTATGTAGCATCTCATAATACCCTGTACTTTCCTCACCACAGTCCTTTTCACACTATATTGTAATTGTCACTTCACATGTCTGTCTTCCCAACTACACTGCCAGGACCATACCTATGTGTTTCAAGGCTCAATAATCCTTTGTTGAGTAAATATTAATATAAATTCAATCCAAAGGCTGGGTGGGAATACCTAAAACAAGCACTAAAAATCACAGGTGCCAAATTCTCCTTGGAAATGTAACAGCCCCGAGGATGTCACACCTAACCCCAGCCTTGTTTGGCCTCACTGCTTTTGGTGGACATGTGCCTCACATTAGCCCTGCTGCCTGCAATTTATGATTCATGCTGAAAGCACATCTGAAACCCTCATCTTTACAGCTCTTTTCTGAGAAAATTACCCAATCTGGCAGTCCTTCTGGCCCCAAGGCCACTTGACAGATCACAATGAGCCCAGACAGATGGAAGGAGGGAATGAACTTCACCATCAAATTGTCCAATGCCTGAAATATGTTGGCTTTGGAATAGTGCAGGTCCTCTCTTGTGCATTGCCTAGAAGCAGAGGAAGGTGTTCTCCTCCAGGCCAATGCACTGAGGTCTCTGTGTTCCTGGCTGAGTCCCCCAAGCCAGCTCTTTCTCCACAGCAGAGCTCTCTGCCAGGTGGGGTGTCACAGCTGTGGAATCAGAGAAGTTGTGCAAGAGGAGAAATAAGTTTTCCAACTCAGCAAAAGAACAAGGCTTGGAGAGAGAGCTGGGGAAGAGTGAGAGTCCAAAGCAAAGCCAAGAGTCGTGAAATGAAGTCCACGTGGCAAAAACTAAGGATCTTAGCAACTGCAAGATCTCTGGAGAAGTAAATGAGCATAACTTTAGGGGGCAGATTGAGTATGACCAGGAATCCACAGGGAATTGCAATGCTGTCTTACATCCCGGAGTTTTTTTGTAAAACTTTCTAAAAAGTCAAGTTGTATATTAATTTATTCACCAAACATTACTCTCTTGATCTGCACAACTACTCTAGCTTCTATATTATTGCCATTTTAGAAATGATAAAATAGAATTTCAATAAGATTCACTAGGGATCAAGATGGGCTTTATGCCCAGACCTTCTGATCCAAAGCCCCTGGCCTGGAGTGGAGCCCACCCCAAACCACCTTACAGGCTGAGCAACCCTGAGCAAAGTCATTCTCTTTTTCCTCATTTACAAAATGAGGATGCTATCACCACTGAGATAATCTATATGAAATGATTTCATCAACCACAAAGCATTATTCAAACTTGAGTTTATTTGCTTGCTCGTTTGTTTATATCTATTTCATTCTGCAATGAGGCCTCCATGAGACCACACACGGTAATGTAACACTGGACAACAATCAGACTATCAGTGCAGATGTACAGAGAGATTAATTTCTCTGTTTGATAAATCTTCATGGAGGAAGACTCTGCAAATGCAAACAAAATCTAAGGACTCCAACCTCCCATTCATAAAATCATTCACTCAATACACCCTTACTAAGCCCCTGCATTGAGCCAAACCTGATTGTAGTACATAAATAATGAATAAAACACTGTCTCTGTCCTTAAGTACTTCAGGGTCTAGCAGATAAGATAGACTAATAAGCAGGTCACTTTAAGAGTGTGCTCTGCAGGTTGCAATTGTGGGGACTGTGACAGAGGGGACCTTACCCAAGAAAGCACTCTTGGAGACAGGAATTTCTGAACTGTTTCCTGAAAAACGGACTAACCAGCTAGGCAAAGCCTGGTGGTGAAAGAGGAGCAGGGTATTCACACCCAGGGAAGAGAGGATATCTGAGTTGGCAGTGTGTGGAACTGTAAAAACAATTGACCTGGCTGAAGCTTAAAGTTGTAGGGGAATGTGGGGTGTGTATGATGAAGCTCTCAGAGCTCAAATAACTTCCCTGGCTCTGCTCAGGAATATCCTCACTCCAGAGACAGAGACACTGAATTATCTTCTAGAACCTTCCAGAGCCTTCTGCCTCACTCAGATCCATCAGCTCCTCTAGTTGCTACTATGGGTAAACCAGGCCTAGCAACCTCATACCTGCACAACATCTCACTTCCCTTATAAACAAAGACAGTCTGCCCAGAGCTTGAATCAGTTATGCCAATTTCCTTCAGCAGAATGCCTCATGCTTCAGGCTTTGGGTCAGACTGTCCCACCTTCAGATTGATGTGGCCACTTAGTTTCTGCATTAATTGGGCAAATAATGTATATTCTTTTGCCTGTTTCCTCATCTGTAAAAAGGGGAAATATAGCACCTACCACATGACGTTTGTGTGAGAATTAAATGAGATAATACATAAATGTAAAGGACTCAGAACCACCTTGCATGGGGCGATTATGTTGTAAGTGTTATTCATTATCACTATTATGATAATTACCTGAAGCTTTAACTTCTACAATTCTATCCACTTTATTTTTAATTTCAATCCTTTCCAATGACTGTGGAAATGTGCATAAAGACTAAAAATGAGAGGAAATACACATAAGAATCATTGATTAATATGGGGAAAAGAGCACAGAAATCCAGACCACAAAGCTTCACGTGACTGTTTGGTATAGTTTCAAGTTTGACGGCCAGTTTCCTGGCAGCCAAAGCAAAAAGGAGAACCAATCCATAATTACTTTCCCAGGACAGAATGTCTGAAAGAATTTCTTCCACAGGCTTCACACAGGAGGCATTTTGTGATGTAGCGAACAATATTTGCAATTGTATCTTGATTATTTTGCTTGAGCTGCATAAAAAAGTACCATGAACTGGGTGGTTTAAACAGAAATTTACTTTCTCACAGTTCTGGAGGAAGTCTGAGATCAAGGTGTCGGAGTGTTGTTTTTCTGAGGCTTCTCTCCTTGGTTTGTAGATGGCCTTCTTCTCCCTATCTTCACCTGATCTTTCATCTGTGTGTGTCTGTGTCCTAATCTCCTCTTTGTGTAAGGAAGTCAGTCGTATCTGATCAAGGCCCACCCATATTATCTCATTTTACCTTAATTATCTCTTCAAAGGCCTTAGTTCTAAATACAGTCACCTGCTGAAGTCCTGGGGGTTAGGACTTCAGTGTGTGAACTTCACTTCATAACAGTGTCCCTGCAGCAAAGAGAATGAGGACATAAGCCAACTTGAATCTGCAAGGCACTCTGATGATGCAATCACTGACCTTCAGATGGCTCAGCTTGATTCCAGAAGAGGACCAAGACCATCCAGAGAGGTGACGAAACTGTTTACATGCCAAAGATCCTTTGGGAAGACCACATCCCTCATCCAGTACTAGAAGGTGAAGGGAGGTGGGAGAGATGGAGACCCTACTCCCTAATCTCCTGGAGGGCATTCAGTCTTGGATGCGGTTAAGGCTGTTAAAGATAATATTACTTTTAGGTATATTGCTGTAGCAATGGTGTATGGCTAAGTGATTAAGCAAGGGTTCTAATTACCAAGATCAAGGATGCAGTTCTAAACTGGGGCATGTCAGTGGAGACAGATGCCAAGAGATGGGTCTGCCTCATGCAACCTGCTTCATGGTTACAGTCAGAAAAGGTCTTTACCAGATTGACAGTTGGGAGGAAGGAGGCATGTGCCAAGGAATGCAAGTGGCCCCTAGAAGCTGAGAGCTACTTCTGGCTGGTGGTCAGAAAGGAAATGGAAGCCTCAGTCCCACAACCACAGAGAACTGAATTCTGCCCACAACTTGGAAGAACCTGAAGTAGAATGATCTTCCAGAGCCTCCAGAAAGGAATATAGCACTACCGACACCTGATTTCAGCCTTGTGAACCCCAAAGGAGAACTAGCTGAGCCACAGTGTGCTCAGACTTCTGACCTATAGAACTTTGAAATAATAAATGGAGCTATTTCTGAGGTACTACATCTGTTATTTATACAGCAGCAACAGAAAACAGAAAATCCTCAACACAGCCCTGTGAGGAAGAGTCATTGTAATTTCCATTTTGTTGATGAGAAACTGAAGCAAAGAATGGTTAAGCTCACCCAAGGCCAATAAATGGCAGGGCTACTTGATCTAATCTGATTCAAGAATATCTGTTCCTGAAAACAGTTCCTGTCATATAGTAGTTATTCAATAAATACTTGTGAAATAAATACATGGAGGATTAGATGGAAGAGTGGAGAGAGATACTGAATGTTAAATGCTAAAGACATAGAAAGAATGGTCACTGTGTTACATTAGGCAGATACAAATTTGGCATTTCAAGAGTAGCCTGATGAATAAGAAGCAAATTGTGGGAAGACCACTGCGTCAAGAGTCATAAGGTTTGTGCTCTGTTCCTGGTTTTGTAGTTTATTTCTGTGTGACTTAGCCTAACCTCTGCACTACTCTGGACCTCAGTGTTCTTGTCTGTAAACTGGAAATAACAAGCACAATACAGTCTCTCCCTCATGGGGACCACAAGGCTCACATGGGATAGGGAGATGGAAAAGCAGCTTATAAATGGTGCTCTACAATCCCAAGCTCATTTGGTCATTAAACATTTACTGAGTGCTTACCCTGTGAGACAAGGAGCCTGTTCTAAAGAACACCAGCCTTGTCATGGCAAATAAAATAACATGTCGCAGATGGCATTTGAGATGATAGAAACAAGTAATTTTAATATATAGTAAATATTTAACCTGATGTATTCAAAATACCATTTTACCACATCATTGATGTAAAAATATTAATGAGTTATTTTATATTATTCTTTGTAGTAAGTCTTTGAGATGTGCTATAAGTGTGTATTTACACTTACAGAACATCAAGTGCTCAGTAGCCAAAGGGGGCTAGTAGCTACTGTGTTGGAAGTAGCTGGTAGCTACATGGTAAAGACTTCCTGACCCTTGGCCAGTGAGTGAGAAATAGAGCAGAGGCCTAGCCAACACTCAGTGAAAACATAGCATAATCAAGACATAAGTCATTGCCAATAACTTCTCCTAACTGTCATGAGCTTCATGTTCCTAGAATATAAAATGAAAGGAGATTGGAAAGAGGCAGAAGTCAGTTAATGAAAGGCTTTTTATGAGCTACTCAAGCATTTGGATTTTATCCTGAAAGAAAGTTAATGGATCTTATGACACCGTTCAGATTTGTCTACTGAGACTGGGAAAGTAAACGTGGCTGGTGCAAGAGGCAGGGAAAGTAAACGTGGTTGGTGCAACCTCCAGGCCATGAGGCCTTGGTACAGGACTGTGAAAGCTCATGTAAAAGGGGAGTTTTATGGCCCAGCCATTGAGGGAACTACCAGCCTGGCCTCCTGCAATCTACTGTGGCTTCAGTTTCATCTTGTAGCTGTTGGCTATGAGGAATTATCCCACAGATCCATCATTGTGAAAGGTTTGCCATGATGAAAGGTTTTGAATCTGTTTCAAGGTGATGCTCTTCTTGTGTTTTCTTTCAGTCCAGGCCAGACTTTAGAACCTCCAGCTTTTCAAAGCACTCCATCTAGGTTGGGATTTCCCCCACTCCCGTGTCCCCCGCTCCACCCACCCAACACACAAATGATTTGCCATAAAGAAGAGATGAAGATAAAAACAGTGATTGTTTCAATAATTCCACACCATCCACAGAGAAGGGATCAAAGACTGGGGTGGCTAAGGAAGGCTATGCAAATAGATTAGTGTTGATCTAAAGTCACCACATCAATATTCATTCCATGGACCTGAGTGATTGTATTTTGAGAATTCCAGTTGTTTATCTTTTTAAGCATTGGGGAGTGGGGGGTGGGGGCAGGAACACAATTTGAGCCTATCCTATATAATAAAAGGGTAATATGTAAATTGACCAAACAGTGGAACAACCGGTTGCTATGATGCACACTGACCACCAGGGGGCAGACGCTCAATGCAGGAGCTGCCCCCAGTGGTCAGTGTGCTCCCACAGGGGGAGCACCACTTAGCCACAAGCCAGGATGACAACTGATGAGCACAGCAGCGGTGACAGGAGCCTCTCCTGCCTCTCCGGCAGTGCTAAGGATGTCCCCTGGGGAGAGTGGGCCTAAGCCACAGTCAGACATCCCCCGAGGGCTCCCAGACTGCTAAAGGGTGCAGGCCAGGCTGAGGGACCCTCCACCCCCACCCCCGAGTGCATGAATGTCATGCACCAGGCCTCTAGTTTTACTATAAAAGACTCTATAGACAACATTTTGGTGAAATGAGAGTGATTACCATAAAAGACACTTGTTTAAAAATTACTTTGAGCCTTTCTCTCCGAGATTTTTGTACAGAATAATTACTGTCACAGTGATTTTTATATTATTTAATCGGCCTTGGCCATCAGAGTGATGTGGAGGCAGAGTCCTTACACAGGTGCATGGGAATCAGGAATATTGGCTCACTGCTATGAAATGAAGCAGAACCCACATTCTACCACTTACTTGCTGTTATATCTCATGCCAATTTAATAACTTTCTAAGCCTTGGTTTCTTTATCTGTAAATTGAGGTCAATAATCCCTACCACCCAGAGTGATTGTGAGAATTGAGTAGGAGGACTGGCATGTTAACAGATATTCCATAATTTCAGTTCTATGCCCGAGTAAAGAAGTATGTGGAGCCCTAGCCGGTTTGGCTCAGTGGATAGAGCATTGGCCTGCAGACTGAAGGGTCCCAAGTTTGATTCAGGTCAAGGGCATGTACCTTGGTTGCAGGCACATCCCCAGTGGGGAGTGTGCAGGAGGCAGCTCATCGATGCTTCTCTCTCATCGATGTTTCTAACTTTCTATCCCTCTCCCTTCCTCTCTATAAAAAATCAATAAAATATATTTTTAAAAAAAGAAGTACGTGGACTTGCAGCCAGCAGACTTAGGATAAAGGTCCAGCTCTGGCAATTCCTAATCGTGTGGCCTTGGGACAACTCACACACATCACTTGTATATATTCCTTCAAATGGAATGACAGTACCTTCCCCTATTAAACAACACAATGACATTTAATTTTGTCTTCATCTGCTAGAAAGCAGTCTGAGGCAATGATTAAAGTGCTAGTACTTCATCTTGCAAGTGCAAGCCAAGCAAGGTGAATGTGAGGAAGAAGAGTAGAAGGGAGAGAAAGAGATATATCAACTAAGGTGATAGATACATTGCTCTGAGGCCACTCTTCAGGGTGAGCTGCCAAATGATGTTCATCCTGCAAAGATATGTTCATTCCTTCAGTCAACATGACTTTCCAGAAGGATTTCAAGCAAACCCTGCAGCTCAGTACTCCACAGAAGAGGAAAAAGGGAGACATATATCTGCCTTGCTGGTTATTGTCTCCCTGTTCCATTGGTGAGGTTTATCCAATGAGAAGCTCACTCCACACACCTCTGGGTTGTATCACTTGGCTCCTTAATAGCCAGATAATCAGGAAGCATTTCCTCTGTCTCAGTGGAAAGGTACCTCCATGTGATCCAACTTGGTCTGTTAGCTATGTGGGCCAGGCAGGCCTGGGCATTGTGACCCAGACTGCTCAGGGAGCTCTGTCACCACCACAGTGGTAGCAGAACACCCAGTCCCTTCATGCTGTGCTCCACCCAAGTGGAGGAGAGGAGATAGCACAGCCCAGGAGTGAAATTCCAATTTTTGAAAAATACTTTGAAACCTTAAATATGACCTGTTCATTTTAGAAATGAGGAACTGGAGCCCCAGGTAGGGAAATAGATTTCCCTATATCTTAGACCATGTTCCTCAAATCCTGTGTTCCTCAGTCTACCTGGTAGTCATGTTTAAAGGGAGATTCTGACCCAGTAGGTCTGAGCTGAGACAGAGATGGCGACTGGACCATTTTGTGTAGCAAGCCTTTAAACTGCCACAACCACCTTGGAACTCCACACTAAGCCCCATATAAATGGGACTTCAGCACACTTCCTTCCTTTATCCACCATCTTAGTTCAGAACTGTTCTCTTTGTCCATCACTTGCACCTGTTTCTATCCCACTATTAAATTTCTACTGACTTTGCCTTTTATTTTCTTTTTTTAATATGTTTTTGTTGATTTTTAGAGAGAGAGGAAGGGAGAGGGAGAAAGAGATAGAATCATCAATGAGAGAGAAACATCATTGATCAGCTGCCTCCTGCATGCCCCATGGGGATCGAGCCTGCAACCCAGGCATGAGCCCTGACCAGAATTGAACGAGTGACCTCTTTGTTCATGGGTCAGTGCTCAACCACTGAGCCACACCGGTCTGGCTCTGCCTGTTATTTTCTCAATGTTGTCCTTGTTGTCTTTCCCTTAACAAGATGGTTTAAGTCTTCACTCTTCTTTCTTGGCTAAGATTTTGGCCACTTTGGATAGTCCCATTATCACTTCAGCTCTATTGCCTGAAGTAGTCCTGAGTACATACTCTCACTCTACAATTTGGGTCCAGAATCCTCCAGCCCCAATGCACCCCTCATGGTCAGTACCACTAATGGACTCCACCAGCTTCTTTTCTGTGAAAGACAAACTGCAGAGAACCCAAGTCTTCCATGTACTACTCACTATACCACCCAGCCTTAATGCAAAGATATACTAACATTGAAGGAAATTGGGAGGGCACAAGTGCAGTGAACTTCACGGAGGGGTTCAAGATCTGAAGGAGGGGCCAATGCACAAATGAAAATACTATACAAGAAATATGAATTTAGAAGGCATTGGGGGCCAGGTGGAGCCTCTTTCTTGAAGAGACACACCGACTTCTGGCCTGGTCCACTATTTATTTACTTGAATACACATTTGCCCTTTAGCAATGCATACAGGCATATCAAAGGTAAAGTTTGGTAAACAGTAAAAGGATTATCAGGTTAGGGAATTGCCTTGAGCCACCACAATCTCAACAGACTAGGTGCTTAGCTTCAGTCCTGCTAATGCCCAAGGCCCATCGGCCTTCCGTGTTCCTTGGTGCACTCTCATGACAGTATTGGTAAGCGGTGGCTTCCCGCACACAAGAATATCTGTGTGATGGAATAAGTGCTTGTTTTCAAAAAGCTAATAATCAAACAGGAGTACTCTGGTTTCTAAAAAAATTATAACCAATATAGACTATCTTTCATTTTTCCACTACATATGAGTCAGGTTGTGCTTCAAAGGTATGGTTTGCTGAATGAATGACCATAAGCAAACCTGGAAGTATTTATTAAGTGCCTACTACTTTCAATTGTGTAGCATAGAGGAAAACATAAGCTACAGTTAGTCAGTGAAGGAGAAACTGAGTCACTGAAGGAGAAACAAGTGGTGGATGTAAACTTGAGAACGTTAGGTAGTCGATTTCTCAAGCTCTTTTTTTACTATGAGGACATAGCTTCATAGAAGCAGGGTTTCCTTATGGTTAAGAGCAGGTCTGTTGCAGCCAACTGCACCAATTTAAAGGTTAGCTCCACCATTTACCATGTGTGTGATCTTGAGAGAGTTATTAAGCTTCTTTATTCCTTGGTGTCTTCAATCGTAACATAGAAATAATAATAGTACCTGATCTCATAGCATTGGCATAAGGATTAAATGTTAATTATTTGAACGTAGCCATTTAAATTTTTCCCACCACATGAAAAGCATCCAACAAATGTCAGCCAGCATTATATCAGCTGAAACTCCACCCCTTTGACTCTCACTTAAGAAATTTTATTAGAATTCAAGTGAGAGTGAAAAGAGAAAACAAGTCAATAAACTTAAGATTTAAATTATATCAAGCATCTTTTCTGACTACAAAGAAATATATTATGTTTATAGAAAATAAGTACTTATGCTAATTTATCAGGAACCAAGATGTGTGTATGAGAAAAGAGATACAAGTATAAATTTATAATTAAATTAAACTTTATGTTACTATAGTTGAATTGGAAATGATTAATTTGAACCTATGATTTTTTTTAAAATAGGTATTTTCTAGCTCTGCTCCCTAAAAGGACCTCATGACAGTGAACATTCCCAGCACACAAATTGTGCCTTATAGATACCATTCCCCTCCCAAAGGAGCAGGGATTCTTCTGAGAAATGAATGATGTTTAAGATCTGGACCAAAAAGTTCTAGGGACTTCTTGTACTAGGAGGTAGGGAAGCTATCAAAGACTACCGAGGGTATGTATAGTAAAAGGACTCATAACCAAAATAATGATGGCTGCAATGTATTGAAACACACTGCATATAAAACCCCATGTGCTCATAAAAAGACTCAATAGGAAAATAAATCAATAATCTCAAAGTTCTCAGTGTTCATCATTAGTGGTAATTAGGTACCAAGTTCTAGCTGAAAATCAGTAATTAGAGGGAAAGAAGCATTTATCCTGCTTTTCCTCAATGAAATATGTTTCAGAGTACTTCAGATAGTTTGTGAACATAATGGTTCATGGCAGAAAAATCCCAGCCAATAAATGTGAAAGGATGACAAAATTGGCAAAATCGCCACCTTTCAACTCCTAACGAAATGATTGGTTCAAGCTCAGATTATCCACAGATGAAACCCTTAGATGAAAGTTTAGAGAAAAATTCTAGAATGGAGATAACAGGCTGTCACCATCTGAAACTGTTGATCAAATCAGCATTATTCAGAATGGTATAACCAGACAACCAGATTTTATGTGCTTTCTAAAGTGATGCAGCGTGAAGTCCATAGCACCAACTGTGAAACATTCTTGGAAAAAAACTTGCATCTAATCAAGAGTTTAGAACTCACTTCTGTTTTCTGTAAGTGGGAAGAGTACAGAAAACAATTAAATGACACCACAAGGAAGCAAATGGACAAATTCAGAATGTGGGACTTTTTAATATTTTTACATTTAAGTTTAGTTGGTATAAATATTACATTAGTTATATTAGTTTCAGGTGTACAATGTAATGATTTGACATTTTTACACCTTACACTGTGATCATCCCCCTAATTCTAGTACTTAGCTGTTACCATGCAAACTTATCACATTTTTATTGACTATATTTCCCTTCACCTTTTTTCCCATCCTTCACTCCCTTTCCCTCTGGCAACTATCCTTTTGGTTTCTGTTTCTGTGGGTCTGTTTTTGTTTTGTTTTGTTTGTTCATTTATTTTGTTATTTTATACTAGAAGCCCAGTGCATGAAATTCATGCATGGAGGGTGTGTGTGTCCCTCAACCCAGCCTGCACCCTCTCCAATCTGGGATCCCTCTCACAATCCAGGACATCTGGCTCCCATCTACTTGCCTGCCTGCCTGCCTGATTGTCCCTAACCGCTTCTGTCTGCCAGCCTGACCACCCCCTAACCACTCCCTGGCCAGCCTGATCAATGCCTAACTGCTCCCCTGCTGGCCCAATTGCCTCTAACTGCCCTCCCCTGCTGGCCCAATTGCCCCTAACTTCCCTCCCCTGCTGGCCTGGTCACCCCTAACTGTCCTCCCCGCAAGCCTGGTCACCCTTATCTGCCCTCCCCTGTAGGCCTGGCCACCCCCAACTGCCCTCCCTGCAGGCCTGGTTTCCTCCCACCTGCCCTCCCCTGCCAGCCCAGTCACCCCTAACTTCCCTCCCTTGCCAGCCCGATTGCTCCTAATTACCCTCCCCTGCCAGCCTGATTGCCCCTAACTGCCCTCCCCTGCCAGCCTGATTGCCCCTAACTGCCCTCCCCTGCAGGGCTGGTCCCACCCAACTGTCCTCTCCTGCAGGCCTAATCGCCCCCAACTGCCCTCCCCTGCAGGCCTGATCGCCCCCAACTGCTCTCCCTTTCAGGCCTGTTCCCTCCCAACTGTTCTCCCCTGCCTGCCACCTTGTGGCGGCCATCTTGTGTCTACATGGGGGTGGCCATCTTTGACCACATGGGGGAGGCCATCTTGTGTGTTGTAGTGATGGTCAATTTGCATATTACCTCTTTATTAGATAGGATTTCACTCTTAAGTAAAACCATACAGTATTTGTCTTTCTCTGTCTGGCTAATTTTACTACTTTCACTCTAGGTCCATCCACATTACAAATGTCAAGATTTTGTTCTTTTTATTGCTGTGAAATATTCCATTATATATATATCACATCTTATCCATTCATCTATCAATGGACATGTAGGTTGCTTCTATATTTTGGCTATCTTACTAATAAAAGCCTAGGTGGTCCTCACACCGTCACGCCGTGATGCCCTCATGCCATCACAAGATGGCTGTGCCACACAGCGGAGGCAGTTCCTGGCGGCCACTCTGCATGGCTTCCGCCGGGGTTCCCGCAGCTCTACGCCTGCCGCGGAGGTGGGTCCCTCGGCACCGGCTTACCTCTTTGGGGCAATTCATCGAGGATCCCCTGATGGGTGGGCAGGGCCTACATCTTTGGGGTGATCAATCATGGGGCTCCCACACTGTGAGAGGGCACAGGCCAGGCTGGGGGACCCCCCTCCAAGTGCACAAAATTCATGCACTGAGCCTCTAGTCTTACCTAATAATAGACAAACATGTAAATTAACCATCCCTCTGCTACACTCACCAGCCAATCAGGAGAGTATGCAAATTAACCCAACAAAGATGGCGGTTAATTTGCATACATAAGGGCGAAGCAGCGGAGCAAAGACAAGGCTCCAGCCAGAGCGAAGGCCTGGGTCCTGGGTGCCGGAGGAAAACTGGTGCCGGCAGCCAGGGGAAGGGAAGGCCTATTGCACGAATCTCTTCATGCAACAGGCCTCTAGTTGTAAATAATAGACTTTATTTAAGCCCTGATTCCCTCAGTAAGAAAACAGCATAAAAAAGGGAAGAATCAGGGAAAGGGGACAGGGCAGAGGGGCTGTTATAAATTTCAAGAGACTTAAGAAAAACAATTAAGTCCAGTATGTTTGGGTCTTAGGTAGGCCATGACTTGAACAAACCAACAGTAATACCAACCTTTGAAATAACTGAAAATTTTTGAATTTCTTTAGGTATAAAGAAATGCTATGGTTAGCTAAGAAAATGTTCATATTCTTAAAAGATGTATCCTAAACTGTGCATAAATGAAAGTACTTGAGGTCTGGGATTTGGACAAAAAACAACATACAAATAATTGGGTGGAGTTGCAGGGGGAGGGGTAGAAGTGAAGCAACAAAGGCAAAGTTCTGAGATATATACTGGTTGTATGAAGTTTATTATATTAGACCATATTATGCTTTACTCTACTATTAAAATTAGCATTAATATTATATCCTCACCACTTTTTTGTATGTTTGAAAGTTTTTGTAATACAAATATTTTTAAATAACAGGAAATCCTTGAATCAGGCTTAATACACATTTTGTTAAAAATCATTTGCAGACTGAAGTTTTTATTAATAGCAAAAAATTCCGTTCCATCACCCACCACCATGCCAAAGCATTGACTTTGTTAACCGCGAATGCTGTGTATGCTCCGTCCTTGCTCTGATCAGTTGGAGTGAAATGAGTGTGCTCATTTGTCACCCACTAGACTGTGGCTTGGCAGCAAGAACTGAGCCTTATTCTACTTTGAGCCCCAGCACTGGTGCATCATCAGTATTCAGAGCAGATGCACATAATAGGTGAATATTCATAGAAATCCACTAGATATTGTTTAAAATGCTGATACTGGGACATTAACACCCGACCTTCTGATTAACTCCCAAAAGTCTGTGTGGGGTCTAGAGAATTTTCATTTTTAGTAAATTTTCCAGTGAGTCTCATACACATGGTTTGGAACCCACACCTTGAAAAACACTTATTTTTCTGGACTCTATTAAACACTCATGTGGGACAGTTTCAGAGGGGAGCTGGGGTATACACAGAGTCAATAAACAAATGGATGGCATGTATGCAGTTACACTCATCAGTTTCAGAGGCTCTGATTTCTGAGGTTGAATAATGAGGAGGGCTGATTAGTAAATAGCAAAGGGAGCAGAGGAACTTCAAATGCAGCATTTGATTTCAATTTTACTTTTATTTAAATGGAAACTTCTGTGGGAGTAAAAAGCAAGGCTTCTTGATTTATAGACAGCACAGCCATAGATAAATATAAATCCCAGCTTTCCAGACGGTTGTGTGAGAGGGATAAGGAGCACACGGCACTAACTAGCGTGATTATACAAAGCATGTGCTTATAATAAGACTTAAATGAATATGGGCTTCCTCAGAATTCAATTTATAGGATTTCTCTTTCTCTCCCACCAGCCCATAGGAATCTATTTGAATGTGCCAACTTACTTGCTAGAGTATTACTGTTTCCATACATTTCCTCATCCCATGCCAACTTAATTTGAGTGGTGGGTAGTTAGTTGTCCTATGAGCCTAGAATTGCCCACCACCAGAGTTCACATGAATGAATGAATGAATGCTTAACCAGCAGACCTGTTATTCAACTAATTCAGTTCAGGTGAGGTATGTCTCTGAGTTAAAATATTACAAACGCTTTCAAGAATTTCTAAAACACTGAAGGATTAGAAAAATGTCACAAGAGATGGATAAAATATTAGTTTTTCAAAAAGCAGCTAAAAGTGAATTTAAGAAAACATGGGCAGATTAATTTGTAACTGACAACTAGCAAAATTTTAAAAACAGAAGGGATGGTTGGATATACGCAGGTTTTCAAATCCTAAGTCCTGCAAAGCTCTCTCTCCCATTCAAGCATTTGACACATCTTGTACGATGTCCATGTAAAAAGAGAAAACCTTAGCAGGAAGATAATGCCACTTAGACAAATTTGTAGTTGGTTAAATTTATGTATTAATGAAAGTATCAATATTAGTCTAGAGCAGTGGTTCTCAACCTTGGCTGCACATTAGAATCACCTGAACAGAATTTCCGGAGGATGAGGCCAAGAAATCAGGATTTTAAAAAGATTCTCAGGTGATTCTAATGTGCAGCCAAGGTTGAGAACCACTGCTCTAGAGGGAGAATACTATCATTGCTTCTTTGCCTTTCCTATTTAACAATTGTAAAAATTATTTAGAAAAGATTAAGTCTATTAAATACATTCATCCATTCAACAGACAACTGTTGAGCAATTGCCTTGTACTTTCTCTTGAGAAGATCATTGGCTGTTAAATAGCTAATTATACTACAATGTGTTGGAGATTGTCACAGATTCTGGAGCAGAATCTCAAGAGCCTGACCTAGAATTTATTGTTATAAGAGCCCCAGATAATCCTTGTTGTCATTAGACAAGATTTAGGAAACCATGACATCTGATACAACCAAGCTTAAAAGATCTCTTTCAAAAAATAAATAAATACAATTAAGAAAAAAAGTGAAAAATTTTTAAATACCTCCTCTGGAAAAAACAATGGATTGAAACCTAAAAGAAGAAATATAACGATTAGTGTTGTTAAAATACTGCAAAAAATTGGACTTAACCAATTATGCAACAAAATAATGTAAATGACCTGGTTTAACAGGTCTGTTAAAAGGCAGGTATATCCACATACTCTCCAACTTACTAACTTTATTATAATAGTAGATAAAAGTAAAGTATGATGATAGCAATACAATTTCTTTTTTGAGCCTCAGTGTCCTCATCTATCTAATGGGCATAATAATAGGACCTACCATGAAGATTTGTGTAGGATCTCCACGTATAGTTGTATTGGAGAAAATTAAATGAGATTATTTGTTCATGAAATATTAATAGAGTGACTGCCATATTCCCGTGATATGTTCTGGATATGTGTAAACCACTTTACACCATGCTTAGCACATAGTCTATGTACCAAAAATGTAGCTATATTATTATTAACCCCAGTTGCAATAGTCCTGGTTATCCATCCTGCCTCTAGAAACAGACACTGCACCTGCTTTTTAAGGCTCAACAATAGGAGGGTCTGTGCATGGGATATTGTAGTTAGCACATCGTAAACCTCTTCAGAGCTCTTTTCTTATCTAGTGTCATTGAGAGTTCCAGCCAGAGACACACTCGCAGGATGGTTTCTGCTGCTAGACTTCTTAGGAGAATCAAGTGTTTTTAAAATCAAGTCATGATTAGTCCCTGACTAGACAAGCATTCATTGAAATTCCTCACCTCTGAGCATCCAAGCAATGTTAAGTCTGTAACATACAATCTAACACTTAATTTTACCATCTTGAAGTAGTAAGAATGCTTAAGGTTATCCTAAAATATATTAGTTTAAAAGCCTGGGCTATTTGGGGTCAGACAGTTCCAAGTTCAAACCCCTAACTGTTTGACCTTGGAGGAGTTATTTTGTTTTCTCATAAACTCAGTGCAGTAATGTGAAGATTTAATGCATGTACATACCTAGCAGGAACTCACTGAATGCTAGTAGTCAATAGTACCATCAAAAATAGGCTGCTCACTGGTTCACAGCTGGGTGTTAGAAAGTCCTCCACATATTAAGCCAAAAATTTCCTCCTTCTAATTTTGCTCTTCCTGGTGGTCTAAAACCTGAAGGTTCATCGAGTCAGTTTACTTTCTCTCTTTGTCTAGGGAAGCTCTTCAGATAGTTGAAGATAGCAGGTTTCCTGGGATACAGGACTTTCAGTGCTAAAATTAGGAATGTACTAGGTAAACAAAGATGGTTGCCTACCCCCCCTCTGCTCTTCCCCAGGCTGAATGCCCCCATGGCCTTCAGACATTATGATACATTATGTGGCCCTCCCACCATCTTACTGTATCTTCTGATAGGCATTAATTTTAGGAGTCAATGTCTGTGATAGCATACAGCACAAAACATTTATGCTGTATTATAAATTAGCTATGGTAGAAAAAGCACTTCAAAGTATTTTTCTCTTGTGATACATAACACGGGTTCTTCTTTTTTCTCCCACCTCAGGTGCAAAGAATTTTGTAAATCATTCTCCTAACTTCATTGGTCGCACTATGTGCAAGGTCCCTTGTTTATTTACTTGTCATTTTCTGCATTTACTACTTTTATTTCTTCTCTCCAATTAGGCACTCATTCTCATGTGGGATAGATTAAATGAGGGTTTGTGTCATTGTCAATCATGTAGCTGTTTTGTATGTATATATTTTTCAATTTCCATAAGTGGCATTATGCTATCCACTTCCTTCTCTCTTATTTTTTAACTAAAGACTGTGATTACAATCTGTTCATATCATCATGTAGACCTCTATTTCCTTCCTTCTAACTTATGCAGAATATTCCTGAGTGTACATTCACCTCATTTTATAAATCCACCCCCTCAGTGATGATAAACAGGTAATTTCTTCCTCCAGCTGCTACATATCACATTGTGATAAACATCCTCATTCACATCCCCTTTATGAGAAATCCTCTTGGATCCATTTTAGTTGTCAGAATCTACTCGAGCTAGTTGAGCCAAAAAGGTATCTAATAGAATTTGTTATTGTTAAATGGATGGAAGTAAGTAGGATCAAGGCAGAGCTTCCAAGAATGACTCCCAGAACCACACAGCAGAAGTGGCCCACCTGGAAGCAAAGGCCTTGACTATCCATCAGGGGGAGGACCTGGAAAGCAGCACCACCTCTATGAAACCAGGGCTCCAGAAGAGGATGTCCATTCTCCAGCTTCTCAGTATTCACCATGTTAAGACCAGATATTAGGAGAACTGCTACACCTTCTGCAAAAATAAATTGCAGCAATTTAAAAGTCTCCGTGAGCATGCGTACCAGCAAAAATAAGAGACACAGCAGAGAAAGGATCTGCCTCGTGATAATCACACCCACTTTACAAATATCACATGCATGCATTTACTTGGAGGATGTGTAGTCGTTAATGGAACCTGAGCAATAAGGCATCTGGAAAATATAGATTTTTACCTTCCTATCACCTAGTGTTCAGAAAACCATATTCTACAGTAGGACACACACAAAAAAGTTGGGTGAATGAATCTATAGAATTTGCCACAAACCAAGAGTGGGACTGATGGGTCATGAGCATACACAATCTTAACTTGTCCAAGGAGTGCCATGTTGTTCTGTAGAATGACTATACAAGTCTACACTCCAATCAGCAGTGCATGAGGGTTCCCAATCTCCTCATCCCTAAAAACTTGATATTACATAGCTTAAAAAAATTTTGCCAACCTCGTTATGATGCCAAAGTAAAAGGTGCATTTTTTTAGTGTCCCACTACCCTGCTGAATCTGATTTAACTTGATTTCTAACAATTTTTCCTGTTGTTTCTGGCATGAGCTGCTGCTAGACTAATTCTCTTCAAGCCAGTATTTCTATTATATACTTGAATTTAAATACTGGACTTGTCATTTATTATTTTAAAATTTTGTTTAAATGGTTTTAGCCTAGTTTCCTGATCGATCAAGTTTATTTTAAGATCTTTATTCTGTTGTCTATTTCGTAGTTGCCCCTTTTAACTTTGGGAAAGTAGGAGGAAAGGGAAAGGGTGTTAATTTTCTATGTTACACACAGGAAACTGAAGCTCAAAGAAGCTAAGTAATTTGCTCCAGGCCACCCAGCAATGAGTGGAGGAGGCATCTTTGAACCAGGTATGTCAGAAGTCAAAGCCTTTTTTACGCAGGGTCACATGTTTTGCAAAATCATGCAGCATCTGGGGTATCTGAGGACTAATCCCCACTCTTTTTTATTTAACAAGTTAAAACATTATTTTCAGCATTACAATTGTCCCTTTTCTGGCTTTTAGAAATAAAGCCTAATGAGAAGGCACCAAATGTGTCCATGGGGAAAGTTTTCAGGACCTCAAAAGATATCGTTGCAGAGATGATTTTCTCATCAAAAATGGTTCAAGATGGAAAAGGTGTGCTTTTCTATGACCTCCACTCCATACTTTTGCACCTGCTGTTGACTAGATATCTCCTTTTTCCACCTGGACGTTTGTTCATCCTCCAAATCCCCATTCAATGTGACCTCTTGTGTTTTATCGGCTCTGACCCTGCAGCGAGAGATTCAAATCTAGGTACTTCAGTTCCAGAACCCACCCTCTTAACCGTATGCACAACAACCAGTATGGGAAGAAACATACAAACAAAGGCATAATATAATGCAATTCATCTTATAATAGACATATCAGCAAGGCACAGAGGGGACTTAGAGGAAGAAGCACCTGATTCAGCTGGGAGAGTCATGGAAGGTTCCAGAGGCAGTGAACTGAATGTTTGAGCTGACTCTTGAAGGAGCAGGTTTGCCAGGTAGATGAGGTGGGAAGAGAATTTCAAGCAGAAAGAACAGCAACAGCAAAGGCAGGGAGGAAGGAAAGAGAATTTTTCTCCTAAAAGCTTAATGATACGCTCTTTTCCCCAAATATCAGTCCATTAAAATCCTTTTTAAATAAGGCTGGACCTTAGAAATCGTCTTTGCACTAAACTTTTATTCTACACATCAAGAGAACAAACCAGCTTGTTATCACTAATCGATCCGTGGTAGAGTTAAGATTAATGGTGCTTCCCCAACTTCGATGATGATAAGAATGGTTGATTAAAAACACAGCTTCCCAGGCTCCCTGGAGCTTCTTACTCAGTGGGTCTGAGATAAAGCCAAGAACTCATAATATGTAACAAGTACCCCCAGGAGATTCTTATCATCAGAGAAGTTTGGCAAACCCTGAGCTAGGTCAGGCCCTGAAGTTCAGCGCTCCTCCCACGAGTCTCTGCAGAGGAGGGAGAATCCAGCACAGCAGGCAGCCTCCTGGTCAGTTAACAATTAAATTGCATGAATCACCCACCACCCTGGAGAACTCGAGGATATATTTCTTTAGAGAGTGTGACTCGTGAAGTCAGCAACCTCGTACCACATTTTTCTTTATTAAGGACCCACTGCCTGGCACTTTTCCTACAAGGTCTTATCTAATCCCCTCGGCAATCCTGCAAGGTAGATATTTTCTACTTTGTACGGAATTAGAAACCAAAACTCAAGAGATTTGGGAAACTTGTAAGTCATGCAGTTTATAATACGTAGCCATTTAGAATTTGAAACCAAATCTGACTTCAGAGCCCATGCTCTCCCCATTCTCCTGACTTCCGGAAGGCTCTACAGTAGAGTCTGTCCTCGCAGTCAATCAATATGAATGACTAGCCATAGGTGAAGTCTGCAAGCCTTGACTCAGGATTTTTCCATTTTAGGTTGACCTTTCACTGACCTCTATCCCCCCTCCCTCCCCTCCAACCTGCTTCACCTGAAGCAAGAGGCCATCCTGTTTGTTCTTTGCCATTCTGTTTCCATTTTCCACCCGGATTATTTGTGGATATAACAAGCAAGGCCACACCAACGTCTGGCATTAAAAGAAGCATGAACCTTAATTCCTGAGGTAATGAGACCTTTTTTTTTTTTTCCAAGTTCCTTCCTCCAAAGTTCATGAACTTAATAAAAAATAAAATAAGAACAGCTCTATTACAGCACAGACCTCTGCTGCAGGAAGCCAGCTGATGAAGGCAAAGGCAGTGCCTGGATGAAAAGGAAAACCTATTCATCGATCAGCTCTGCTCTTTACGTTCTAGTCACCAAATTCATAGAAAGCCACAGTGGGAGGCTACACAGCCCTCATCCAAGCTTCCTGGTTATGCACTGCAGGTGGCACTCATGTCACAAGGGCAAGTGGACCTTGTTATAGGGGTGTTTACAGCATTCTCTCCCCTTGGAAGGAGAGCTTTGGAGAAACGTAACACTGAACTCTTCAAAGTGATTGGAGACTTGCATTCAACCAACCCCTGTTCACCACGACCGGCCAGAGTAGTATGGAATATCAGTAGATGAGTGGAAGGAGTCACCCCAGACTCTGGGCTCATGGGCCTCTTGCACCTCAGTGGCCATTGCCATATGCTTCTGGAGCCACTCAGCAATGGCCCCACAGTGGCCTTTGTCATCACTCCAAATGGCTCCTTCTCTGAGACTCTTCAAGTCCACTGTTCCTCTCTAGGACCCCCGACTCCTACCAACTCACTTGCACAATTCCTGCTCTAAGGCCTCCTGGGCTCTCCAGGAACTTGACTTGTCCATCCATGAAGCCCCTGCTAACATTCACACTTTTAAATTGCTGCAAAAATAAGTTGCAGCAATTTAAAAGTCTCCGTGAGCATGCATACCAGCAGAAATAAATTGCAGACATGTTCTGAGTGCCAGTTATACTCCAGGCATGAGAGATTTACTTTAAATAAGACCATCCCTGCCTTCACAGACCAGGCTCCTCTCCCTCTCTGCCCAACCTAGACCATCCTCTCACCAACCTGCAGCTCCTTTGTTCTGCTTCACCCAGACATTTATCCTCTCCAATTAGGCTGCCAGACCACTGGAGAAGTTTGCCTCAGGATGTTAAAATTGCAACAGAAGAGAATCTGCCTTAGCTTCAATTTCTCCATCACAAGGGTACAATGAGAACTATGGGAGGAAAAGAATCTAAAGCCCAAATACATCAATAGATACCACCACCAGCACCCAACTGGTGCTTGAAGTCAGGCAGGTCTCCATTCAAATTCCCACAGTGCCACAACCTGCATGACTGGGTTCAGGATCTGAAAGAGGGGCTGATGCACAAATGAAAACACTAGACAATAAATATGAATTATTAAGGGGTGGGGGCCAGGTAGTGTCTCTTTCATGAAGAGCACACTGACCTTTGGCCAGTCTGCTTTTTATTTACTTGAATACACATTTGCCCTTTAGCAATGCATATAGGCATATCAAAGGTAAAGTTTGGTAAACAGTGAAAGGATTATCATGTTAGGGAATTTGCCTTGAGCCACCACTATTTCAACACGAACAATCAGTGCATAGGGTCAGCCCTGCCAATGCCCAAGGTCCATCGGCCTTCCGCATTCCTTGGTGCACTCTCATGATAGTATCGGCAGTGGGTGGCTTCCTGCACCACAGTCTGCTCATTGGCTGTGTGCCCTGAGCCACACTCCCTTCCTCTGCAAAATGAAGGCAGTAATGTAGCAAATTCTTAAGGTGGCAGAGACAATTTAGAAGCAAACATATCAACAATCCATTAGTTCCATGGTGCCTTCCCTAAATGAAAGTAGTATGTCTGAGCTTCAGATCCTACATTGTTGCTCAGTTCAAGGTGGTTTTCTGATAAGCAGCCTCACCCTATTGGATCAGAGGCGCTCCACTGATGACAGGTTTAAGACCTGCTAGCTCCTAGAACCTATGCCATTGCCTCCTAATTCTCAGTGAAGACCATTGGGAAGACGGCAGAGAGATTCAGAACACAATAGTCAGGAGGCCCTGGAGCCTGGGAGGTTTTGTGCAAGGGAAATGTCACATCGAAGTGCCTGGGACTCAGCGCTCCCAGCCCGGGACCCCCAGCACAGATGTGGTGGGCAGCTCTGATGAGGAGTGTGTTGCATTTCCTATGAATTAAGCCATGAGGCTGGGAGAACAATGTCGTCATTGATGGGGAAAGGTCGCTGAAATTCCAAGGACACTTGAGGCCTTTCACTGGGCTGAGACAGAGATGCCTAATATTAATCCTACGTAATATGAGTCTCTGACCACTCACTTTCTGAGGGGCCTGCTGGCAACTCAATCGGCCATTCACTGTGATTCAGTGCATCCTCAAGGAAGTGGTTTGGAGGGGGAAAATGTCTCTTTTTTAAATCTATAATCCAAAGCTCCCCGAAAATATATTAGCCCAGGACATTCTGTTTCTTGGGGAGGGGGTGAGGGGGTG
>NW_005370133.1:2782674-2794533 GCF_000412655.1 Myotis brandtii
AAATGTATTTTTTTTTTCGGGGGGGAAGGGGCTGGAGGGCAGGAATCCAACCTCCAGGCATAGTCAGATCAATGCTTTTTCATTTATTCAACACACATTCATGGAACACAGAATATAACTGATGCACTGGCTATGTTGCTGCCCTCCTGATGGTGGCTTCTAGCCCATGGCCTTGGATCTAAGGCCCATCTCTTTGCACTGGTGCTTTAAAGTTCACTCATTTATTCAACCAGTACTTAATGAGCACTGTTCCTATTCTGAGCACCATAGTGAGGTATGCAATGGGAAAAAAGACAGAGCCATTCTCTGCCCTTATGTAGTTTCTAACTAATTAGAAAGTCAAACCATGGCTTCATTTATCACAATTAAGTATAATGAGTATTATGCTAGATAAAGTTCAAACCCCAGTGAAGACATACAGCAGACAGTCTAACCTGAAAGGGGAAGTTGAAGAGAATCTTTGAGAACATTGACATTGTAGTAAGAACTGGACAGAAGGCTGAGTTAGCCGAGGAGGGGGTGGGGGGTGGGCAGAGGGGACAGGAAACTAGGGACCCAGGAGTGCACTACTGTACCTGGGCTGTAAAGAGTAGGAAGTAGAAGAGGTGAGCTATAGGACACAGATACAGCTTATGGAGGAGAGAACTGACCATTGTACTCATTTCCAGATTCTAGGCTGCACACAGTTTTCAGACCGTCTTTGGCTCCAAGCTTTATTACCCACATTCCTCTGTGGGACCCCAGCCCTAACCCAGCTGACAGAGACCCAGTCTAGGCTTTTGCCATGGAGGGGAATTCAGACCACACCTACTCACATCTCCAGCGTCTGATTATTGTGAATAGAAGAATCATTATTGTGAAGTGGGGAGGCGAAGGTGTAGCATTTAGGGAACGGCAGGGGGATGCTGAATCGCTATACTCCTTTTCTTTACCTTCACTGGTAAGGGAATGACCTTCAGGAGAGTGGGGCAAATAAGGGACATCTTTGCCTCCCCAGTGAGTTCTCACCTCCTGGCTTGGATTAAACTCCGACCCAGAAAGAATTGCTGCAGATGAGACTTTGAGGATCCAGGAAGAGTGAGAGCAGAGTTGAAGGACAGGGGTTTGGCCAACATTACTTTTATTGTCAACAATGAGGTAAAAAAAATGTAGTTTCTCTGGGATTCAACAAAACATGTGCCAAACTCTTCTTTGGCCATCAGTTCATATACACTCAACAGACAGATGCTAAATGGAGTGTGTCTGCAGAGCTGAGGCCAGGGTGTTGTGAGAACACAGAATAGGGTCCCCTACCCCAGCCTCTGACAAGTCTGAAGGGGCTCCTGAAAGACAGACACCTGAGCAGACATGCACACACGCAGCATATGCTAGAGCATAGATCAGAAACGTGTAGCACAGCATGGCGGGAACTCTGGAGACAGACAGCCTGGGGTCAGGGTCGGCCCTGACAATCACTAGCTGTGTTAACCCGGGCGAGCTTCCCTAGGCTCATTGTGCCTCACTTTCCCCATCTGTGAAATGAGAATAATAATAGGCACTTAGCTCACAAGCTTAATGTGAGAATTTTTTAAAAGAGTTAATCTATGCAAAGTGCTTATAACAGAACCTATGTGAGTGCTATATTACTCTTAGCTATGATTAAGGAGATGTGTGGCTAAGATTTTTTTTTAATGTATAGACTTATTTTTTGAGCAGCTTTTGATTTATAGAAAATTAAACAGAAAGTACAGCAAGTTCCCATATACCCCTCCCCTCTACACACAATTCCCCCTATTATTAGCATCTTGCATTAGTGTGGTCCTATTGTTACAACTGATGTTCCAATACTGACACATTATTACTAACTAATCCCCTGGTTTACTTGAGGGCTCACTCTTTGTGCTATGCATTCCATGGGTTTTGAAAAATGCACAATGGCATGTATTGATCATTACTGTATCATACAGAATAGTTTTAGTGCCCTAAAAGTCCTCTAGGCTCTATTTGTTCCTCCCCCAAACCTCTCTCCCCTGGCCACCACTGATATATTTATTGTCTCTGGTTTTACCTTTTCCAGAATGTCAGATAGCTGGAATCGTACAGTATGTAGCTGTGGAGAGCGGCTACAGCATTTGGACAGGTTCAAGACTCGGACTAATGAGAGGGCATGGTTCTCTCCTGGCAAAGTCACGTGTAAGTCCCAGCACACTTATAGCCAAAGGCTATAGTTGTAAGCTTGACCTTATGGTCCGAACCTGTGGTCCCACGTGGCCAAGTGATATAGGCTGTGGGAGGTGCAGCAAGTAAACAAAGCTTGATCAGATGCATGTAATTGAGTAGATTCGGAACCCACCAGAACGTTGTAACCACGCCCTTACTTTGCCTCATGGAATCTGGCTATAAAATAAAGACTCACCTTGCAGGCTGTGGCGCTGTCACTAGCTCTTACTAGCTCTTCAGAGAGGACAGTGTCCCACCCAGACCCAGCTTTTTTCTCATCTGTCTTTTCTTAATCCTTCACCACCCCTTCTCAGACTCATCGAACCTGGCTGTGCTGGCGCGGCACATATGGCCCCCAATGTGGGGCTGAGTATGGGGACCTGGGGCCTGAGTACAGGTTCACCCATGGCCATGCCTGCTCGGCACATGTAGCCTTTTCAGATTGTTGTCTTTCGCTTGGCAATATACATTGAAGTTTTCTCCATGGGTTTTCTTTGGTTAAGTTTGACCAAGGGTTAGGTATGTTCATGCCAAGTTAAATGATGATACTCAAAGGAAGGGCCAGCTCGGTACACGCAGCCTTTTCAGGCTGGTGTCTTTCGCTTGGCAATATACATTTAAGTTTTCTCCATGTGTTTTCTTTGGTTAAGTTTGACCAAGGGGGTTAGATATGTTCATGCCAAGTTAAATGATGATACTCAAAGGAAGCTGAATAGAGGGTCTTTACTTTGTCATCCCATAGAATGTCCCATGAATCTCCCTTTGGAACCCTCTTTCATCCTCCAGTGAAATCCTACACTAAGTCTTCTTGGTTCTAGTTAAGTGACCTTTTTAAAATACAAATGTTCCCGGGAGGGCGCATTTTAAATATTCCAGGCCTAGAACCATAGCATTTCTTTCAGCTGGATCCCCAACAAAAGCTGAGATGGGACTCAGAAGGAGAGATGACTTCTTGAAGAGTACATGGTCAGAAACAAGTGGCATGGGACTCAGCTAGTATGTCCCTTGTCACTTAAATGCAGGTTTGGATAGGTGCAGTAACCATACGCCCAGACTGAAAAACTAAAACACAATGTTCAACTAAAGAGCTTGTGAATGTCATCCATAAACACATATAGGTGCAATCCTATTTAATGATTTAATGTAGTGTGTGCTTTATTAATAATAACATTAAAGTAAGTTGTGACTATTCATTCACCAACATAATTTACCTGGCAACGACAGAAATGTTAAGACAAGATTCTAGGTGTGAAGATACCCAGGTAAAACTAACGCAAGCTTGCAGAAAGTAGGTAAGTATGATTACCTGGGCAATCAAGGAAGGCTTCCCAAAAGAGGTGACATTTGATCGGGCCCTGAAGGATGAGCAGATACAGATGGGAAAGGAAGGACACTAGAGTGAACTTGGGATTAGGAGAGTGTGTGATGTTTATCCAGGAATGGTGAGCAGTCCTGTCTGGCCGAAAGAGAGCACACTGGGGTGGAGCAGAGGGAGGTTGGGTACCTCCAGTGATGGCGTCGGAGTGGCCATCGGCTGCCAAGAGACTGGGCTGGGCAGAGTCATCACAAGGCCAACTCCTCCACTTCTGTTCCCAGGCCCAGCTGCTCCTCCAGGTTCCAGTGCTCAGCCACTCCCTGAGCACTTGCCAAAAGGCTGTCTACAGCAGGTTCTTGGAGAACTCAAGGGCTCCCTGCTTCCTCCTTGTGTCCTTGGCTGCCTGTCCTCATTGTGCCTCCTCAGGAACAAGTTTCCTCTCATTCCTGAAGGGCAGACAATGGAATTCTTCTGAGAGAGCCTTCTCAGGAATTAGAAGTCCTAAGGCAGCTTTAATTTAGCCTGTGGGGTGGAGGGTGGGCTTTCCTTCCTGGAAGTTCAGCTTGCTAACAAATGCCTCCCCACCCTTCTCCCACCAGTTCTGGCTGCCCTGGGCTTCCAGCTCCCACTTCCTCTGTGAATGCACAGCCTCCCAGCCAGCCCTCACTGTCAGGAGGGGCCTGAAGTGACTTTCTTCATTGAATCCAGACTTCTGGGTGATGCAGCTGTTCTTCAACTAACCTCCCCAAGCTTGTCAGAGCAAGAGGGCTCTGGATCTGCAAAACACCCCATTCAAATAAACACCCAGTCAACAAGCAAGCACCTTGTCAAGGAGGGATCCGGAGTGTGGGTGACAAGGTGGGGGTCTTGGGAGTGACAGCTGTTTGGGCTGATCTCTCCCAAGTCCTTTTATCATTTATCTCCCTCCTGATTGCCTGCCCATCTCTGTAAATGAGCAAACACGCACACACACACACACACACACACACACACACACACACACGACACCTAGCCCTCTTGTTCCCTGCACTCACATCCATTACCTCCCCAGTGGGAATCTTTCCTGACTCCTCCTGTCCTCATTAATTCTTACACTTCAATACCATAAGACACAGTAAGGATGGGGTAGAGAGAACAGGAGCTTTCAAATCACTGTTAAGACGGTGTATTAACCTCTCTCAACTAATTTTTCTCACTGCAACCTGGAGATAGCAAAAACAAAAGAGTTAAAGAATATATTATATAAATAACCTAGAACAGAAGCTGGCACAGAGCAAGTACAATCTCAGGTTATTGCCCTCTGGCTCTTCCCTTAACAAATCAAATTCAATTGTATTCAAACAAGCACAGCACCGCAATGTCCCTTAAAGGTCACCGAGGGGCAGTGTGATGGTGAGGCAGGATAGTAAGAAACCAGGAAAATTCGTTGGCAAGTGGAATGGGGAGACTGAGACAAACAGCTGAACAAACTGGCCAAGCAATTTACAGCCAGATACTGTAGGTCACCTCGCTAGAGATAACATCTAGGCCTCAGTTGTATTTAAGCTCCAGGCCCAGAAAAGCAGCAAAACCTGGTGGCTGATGCCAGGACCAGCTGCAATGACTAATGACCCTCTGCCCTGGCACTGACCAATCTGTAAAGACCACGACCCTGAAAGGGCAGGCCTGGAAAAGCTGATGATTGTACTATTGAAATCTCCTCTAAATTCCCAGCCTTTAACAACCCTCAAAACAAAAGACTCAGTGCCTCAGTGCTCACTCTCCCTCCCAGGAGCATGCCCTCACCTTTCCCTTCCTCCACAGGTGTGCATCTCCTGAACTCTAAGGGCCCCACAAGACTTGCAACAGGGGAGCAGCGGGCGGCGGCAGCTTGTCCCAGGCTAACCCTCTGAACCTGTCTCCAAGGCCTCTTTTCTCTGACTTTTCATTGAGCCAAAGCAGCCCTGTGAAGGCTCATTTCTTTCCTATAACATTTCTAGAGAGTCAAAGCATCCCCACCTAGGCTGTCTCTGTTGCTTTTTCTAGCCTAAGCCCTTCCTTGTTTCACTGTTCTCAGCTTTCATAAATGTACTCTGAAAATCACCTGGACTCGTATTGTAAAATCGTTCCTATTAAGACAGTGGTTTTCAACCTTCTGGCCCTTTAAATACAGTTCCTCATGTTGTGACCCAACCATAAAATTATTTTCGTTGCTACTTCATAACTGTAATGTTGCTACTGTTATGAATCGTAATGTAAATATCTGATATGCAGGATAGTCTTAGTGTGAAAGGGTCGTTCGACCACCAAAGGGGTCGCGACCCACAGGTTGAGAACCAATGTAAGAGGTTAAAAAACCTCAGACTGCCAGCTTGCCCGAGGCAGACCAGCCCTGGGCCCAGCCCCCTTTCAGGTAACAATGAAAAGAGGAAACAGAGGCTCAGAGACAGATCCTGTCTCATGTAAGCCACATTTTTAAAAACAGAAATCCCAACTCAAATTGGCTTGAGAGGGAAAAGAATTTATTTCTTTGGCAAAATTGATCAATACTCTCAGTATCTATTCTCCCATTCTTTTCTTTAGTAATAGAACTCACTGTCTCCAAGTTACCAGATAGTTGTGCCCATCAATTCCACACACACTCCAGAGACTACATTTCCCAGCCTCCCATGCAGTATGAGTAGTCCTGCAATGGAATGTAAATGAAAGAGATGAGTGCAATTTTCAGATCACTTCCCTAAGAAGAAGCTCGTTGCTTTCCATATCTTTTTTGCTCTTCCCCTTGGTTGAGAAATAGATCAACTGGAGTAATCCAGTTGGAAGCTGCAGGTAGAGAATGGCAGAGCCACTCTGACAGCCCTGGACCACTTATTCTGGACTGTTATCTGAAAGAGAAATACACTTTTATCTTATTTAAGTCCTTTTGCAGAGGACTCTTTGTTATGGCAGCATAGCCTCTAACTTACTAATAATTCATTTCAGGTGAGGTTTGATCCAGTAGTCTCCAACAATGTCACCAAGGATCCATGTTCTTTCATTGTCTCTGTTCTGCTTTTACTGCTGTCTGTCTTACTTTCAGACTCTATGTGTCCCCCTCCACAATTGGTCCCTACTTCCCCAACCCATCCCAACCACAAAAGAGCTTCAGAGGTTCCCTTAATGCTAACAAAAACTGCTGCAGCCAGCACAGACCTCAAATGTTCACACAACACACTCTAGAGAAGGGTAATATTTCCTTTTATTAGCATTGAAAGTGGGCAATAGGGACACGGAAGACAGAAAGATAAGCTCCAAGTTTAAATGGCCTACAGTTACTCTTTTTTTTTCCTTTGGACATGACTGACTTACCTGTTTAGCTAGAGACATTAGATCAGGACTTACTCCAAGGACAATGTGTTCTTCCAAAGCCCTCTTGGGCTTCTATTGTGGGAGGCAAGCACCTATTTCCCACAACGTCCAAGCAAGACATTTTTTCCCAAGATGAAATTAAGTGCTGTTAGGAAGTAGAAATCAATGCTGGGAAGCTAAACAATGGCAAATGTCCACTCCATCACCTATACGCTGACATCATCCAAACTTGTAACTCCAGCCCAAATCTCTCTCCTCTGACAGACGGGGCCAGGACTAGAGTGAGGCACACTAGGTGCCTAGGGTTCAAATTTAAGGATACAGTCACCCTCAAGTGCTGACTCTGCACTGGGGGATACTGAGAATAAGTGCCTCCCTAAATATTGCTCCTTGTGTGCCATGCTTGCCTCACTCTAATCTTGACCTTTGACTCTCAGGTCTGTGTACTGGCCATAGATCTACCAGGGTACTCCATGGACTTCTCAAGTTCCGAATGATTAAGACATATCCTATCACCTTCCACTCTCCAAGCTTGTCCTTTTATAGTCCTTATGTCAGGGAATAACATTAACATCTACTACCTATCTGGCTGCTCAAGCCAAAATCCTGGGAGTCATTCTTGATTTCACCTTATCTTCACCTCTCACCAGTCAATCACCAAGTTCATTCATATCTCTAGAATCTATTTGCTTCTCTAATCCCACCATCCTAATGACACTAAACTATCACCTTTCTACTATAAATCAGCAACAGCTCCCTACCTGGTCTTCCCTTTTCTAATCTTACTGTCCTCCAATCCCCTTTTCTTATCATAACCAGAATGTTTTTTTCCAGTTTAGTTTACAAAGCAGAGCAGTCCTTCGTACACTGGCCCCATTGACTTCTCCAGCTTGATGATTGCACCCAGCCCTTCCCCAGTCCCACCACATCATAGCTGCACTGCCTTCTCTTAGCTCCTCAACCCCTCCATGCTTCCAGGCCTCTCAACGTGCTTTTCCTCCTCCTATCCACCTCCCCTATAACATATTTATTCTTCAAATATTAGCTTAAACTTTACTTCCTCCAAAAGGCCTTTCCAACCCATAAACGAGGTGAGTGAGCCCCTTCTCCATGCTCCCATAACAGGTGATTTTACTTTACACTCCTCAGGTGTTTTTTTAACCAGTTGTTTACTGTCTGCCTTCCCTGATTGCCTATAAGCTCTTTGAGTTGCTTATCGTAAGTTGGATGAATGTTTAAAGTAAGAATCAACCTTACAAATCCCAAAATTACATCTCTGGCAACGCACTTATTTTTTCAGCTATCATCTACTCGGCCCCAGGAGGTGCCAGGTGTTTGTTAGGCATTGAAGCTGCAGAGTCTAAGGAGATATGACCCACACTCTTAGGGCACTCAAAGTTTAATACACTAGTGAAGAGTCCTTGTTTCAGAGTGAGAGGCCTTGGTTCACTCACCTGTAAAATGGGGCTATCTGCTACAGCAGACATCTCTGGTACCTTTACCACATCCTATTGACTCACCTCTAATTTCAACTGCAACTGTGATGGATATTTCCACACAAACTCAGTATCATCTTGTACTGTCAACTTCCCACCTCAAGTATGTATCCCCCATCTTTCAGCATTTAGCCCCAGGGTTTTCTCCAATGTTGCCGTAATCTATTTTATTTGTGTAGGTGATCTCAGCCCAGAAGTGCAAGAGCACTTCCCGGACAGCTTCTAATCAATAAGGTATGGCAACTGGTATGTAAAAGCTGCAGTCTCCCACTTTTCCAGGAGACAGAATTGAACCCCCATTGCCTAGAGCAGTGACCTCAGAACAAATATATTTTGCCCTTTCCTCCTTCCCTGACTCCCTCTCCCTGATTCCTCTTTCTTGGGATTCCCTATACCACTACCTTTCAAATCCTTGTATCAGGCTTAGCTTTGAGTGGAACCCAAATTAGAGTACCACATTCCAAAGATTAACTGTGGCAACATGTGTGACATTTCTTAACACACTGTCAGTGATTAATAAGCTGTCGTTATTCATGTTAGCTATTATGTTCTTGATGGAGGAGATGGACAAGTATAACCTAATAAGTAAATGCTACAATGGAAGTACTAGTATAAAGTGGCTGAATGTGCAGAATGAGAACAGGGGAAAGAGCCCTTAAGTTTGGAGAAATCAAGGATGCTTCACAAAGGAAATTTCTCTTGAACTGAGCTTTCTTAAAGGTCCACAAATCATGAGAAAGAATTCCCAACAGAGGACATGGCAAGGATAAAAACGTGGCATATGGCACGTCATGGGACACAGAAGCAGTTCAGAGAGTTAAAAGAGTGTTTCTGGGGGATAGAAACTGAGGGTACAGAGAGCAGCAGTCTCATGGAACCCCCACCAAGGAGAGAGGTGAAGTCTGAGGCACCTACAGAGATGAGCTGCCAGGCTCTCCTGCAGATAGCTGCACAGAGAGAAACGCATAACACCCACTAGCCATCTACACATGTGCTGTCTTGCTCCTGTTTATTTACACTCTGCTTGGCTGCATGGAATCAAGGCATAATTCCTGACCCGCCCCCTTCAGCACCCTGCGGAGAGGGGGAAGCAGGGAACATCCCTGTCAAGTGCCAGATGTTTGGCAGGGGCCTCAGGGCTGCTGATGGCTTTGGAGGTGAAACAGGAAACTCTTCTGGGACAGGAAGCCTGGAAGTACAGAAGTTTGCCAAATGAAAGACAAGTGGTTTCAGAAAAGTAGAGAAGGATGAGATGGGATAGAGTCAGACACATCTGGACTCCAGTCCCAGCTTTGCTTCTTCCTGGTTGTATGACCCCAAACAAGTCACTTCCTCAGCCTGAGCCTCAATTTCTTCAGCTAATATCCCTCCTAGCTCTGAGGTTCAAGGATTCCATGAGGCAGTACATGAACTTCACTTTGAAGGCTGAAAAAGATTTTGTTATTGCAAAGCTCCTTTTGACTTTGTATGAGTAGACAAAGTGAGATGTCTCTGAATCAAAAAAAGCTAAAAAAAAAAAAAAAAAAGACCTGCCCACCTGGCTTTAGGGTAAACAATGACTCACAGTACATGCAAAACAATAGATTAAATTGGGGGTGAGGGGTGGAAAGGGGGAGAGTCAAACTGACTATTTAGAAACATTGGTTGACCTTCACTTTTATCTGGTTATTCTAGTTGACAGCTAACACATTTTTGCTCAAGTATTTTTTTAAATATTTTTACTGATTTCAGAGAGGAAGGTAGAGGGAGAGAGAGATAGAAACATCAATGATGAGAGAGACTCACTGATTGACTGCCTCTTGCACACACCCCCCGGGGATCGAGCCCACAACCCGGGCATGTGCCCTTAACCGGAATCGAACCTGAGACAATTCAGTCTGCAGGCCGATGCTCTATCCACTGAACCAAACCAGCTAGGGCCTCAAGTGTTTTTTAGGCTCATGTCTCACCCTGCATCCTACTCCAGCCATGTGAAATGAATGACTCTTCATTCTCCTAAAATGCCCTTATCTCCTGTGTCTTCTTTGTCTTTTATGTTGTTCATTCATTCGACAAACATTTACTGAGCTCTTTCTGTGGCCTGGGTTCTGGGTAGAGAAAAAAAAAAGAAAAAGACATGGTCCCTGCTCTCATAGGCATGTAGTCTAACATTAAGTAGATTAACTAGACAGACATTAACTAAATAATAGTACAAAGAAATGGAAACTTCAGAAGCTATACATCCTACACTGGGAGGGAGGATATTGTTTATGAGAGTAATAGAAGAAGAAATTGATTGAGTGATGGGGGTCAGGGAAGGCTTCTTGGAATAAATAATGCCTTTATATCCTTCCTTTTAAAGACAAAATCCTTTTCAGCTTTATGAGGCAGTTTAAATATCATTTCTGTGAAGTTGTCTGCTTCTCCTCTAGCAAGACAGTCATCTTTTTCCTTTGGGATCTGTAGGTTTTATTTCATGGACACTAACATAGCTTTAGGGACACTGTGTTATTCTCTTTAGCTGAGTTCTAGTCTGTCTCCCCACAAACTGTGGGCTCCTTGACAGCACAAGGCCTGCATTACCCATTTCTGCAGCTCCAGCACAGTGCGGGGTACACAGACAATGAAACTGGAGGGAATTAACATGCAGATCCTCTGAGAATTCAAGACGTTTTATTTTTTTAAAAGTGAGAGATTTATTTCACGATTAGCAGTCTAAATAATGTCCTGGTTCATGCTCTTTATGCATAAGAAAACAAATACCTTTTTAAGATGTTTGCCTGGGTATATTATACAATTAGTAAAAATAAGCCATGAATGAAAATTCTAGACTTGCCATTCGAGTAACGGATCATAAAAATCCTTCACTGGATTTTGAAGACATTCATCTGTAATTTCCCCATAAGCCCAAAGTCTGGCTGTCAAAGTGACTGAAGTAGGGAGGTTTCTTATTTCAATACGAATTTTTATGATGTGGTCTACCTATGTGGGCAGGAACACTTAGGAAAAGGCAGGTGGGTTTCTGGGCATTGAAACAGAAGTAATAAGAACTTGATGAAAGTCTACCTCACAGAAGGCTGTTGCCTTTTCTACTCAGAGAGTAGAGCTGTTACGAAATGGGAGCCAGAATTATTTGGTTTCCTACCATTGGCCAGGAAAGTGTGTTGCACTTTGCCCATTCAATTGTCTCCACCTAGAATGTCTTTGCTCCTCCTATCAAAACCCTATGCATCCTTCAACCCCATCTCAAACATATCCTTGTTTATTTTACCAATGGTTGAATTTTGGAATTTGCCCAAGGTCATAAAACACATCAGAGGCAAGCTAAGAGAACCGGACTCTAGCCACCCTGTCCAATATTCTTTCTTCCACACCAGTGTTGTCCAAAGGGCATAGTGTCCTGCGTGTTTGAGAAATGTTATCTATCTTCCATTCCCCCTTTCTAGAGGAGTCATAAACCCCATAACTACCAAAAGGCAATAGCAAATCCTGTATTTAGCCACAATTTAGAAACCATTGTTTTGGTTGGTGTGGTTTTGTGTT
>NW_005370133.1:2794573-2822072 GCF_000412655.1 Myotis brandtii
TTGTGGTTGTTGTTGTTTTTTAATGCAGCACTTTCCAACTCTGTTGAGCCCTTTCCTCTGTAACATCCATTAACTCCCCCTGGAATTATTTCCCCAGAAAACACAATTTGGGAAACACGGCTCTCTGTCATGAGTGCCCTCACTCACTTCCTCCCTGTCAGTTTAGAGGTGGGAGCCAAAGACAGACAATTACTGTACAGGTGAGACACAAAGACACTTGGAAAATCATCTCTTTATATGGCTGTAAGAGACCTCTATTTTATATTTAAATATAAACCAAGTCCAAAACAGTAAGCAAAGGAATGAAAACCAAAAAATAATAAAACGTGTTATGAAAGATATAGTTTTAGTGGTGATGATATGCTAAAATCCCTAGAGGCTGGGTCTCCTTTACTCTTTTTGGTATTTTTCAAATGTTCTACAATGAACATGTATTCATTTATCATTTTGAAAATACTTTAAAGTTATGAGAACTCTTTTACAAGGCTAAGCAGATCTTATTAAAATTTACATGTTTAAAAGCAGAAAAAATGTGACTTTTACATTTTTAAAACTGTGAAACTTACTTTAAAATTTTTAAAAGTAACCCAGCGCTACCTTAAGGTAAGCCATTGGCTCACTCCACAGGGATGGTTTAGATTCACTTGTCCTGTTGAGAACCAAATGGGTAATTACACCTTGGTTGCTGGCTTAGTGAAAGGGTCTGGCTCATGGACTAAGACTTAGGCCACCCCAATACCTAGAGATTCAGAATCTCGTCCGCTGAATCTATGGGCGTCTCTCCCAGAGAGGTTCAACAGAAAAGCAAAACCAAGACAGGCGGGCAGTGAGGAGTCCATGACCTTGAAATCAGACCAGCCTGGCTTTGAGTCCTACCTCTTCCTCTTACTGTTGTAGACCCGAGGAAATTCCACTCCACTGTTTCTTTCTTTTCTAAAGAAAATGGTCAGAGCGAAAGATTCTAGGATTGTCAGGAAGTTAGACCCTGATAAAGTAGATAACTCAGATGTTGGCTGGGGGCTCTGTTCCTGAAGAGATCTAGAAAAGATTGACTGAAGTCCCCAATTCCAGAACCTGTGAATGTCTGAATCCCTGCATGTCTGAAACCCTCCCCCAAATTCCTGCAAATTCCAGGGGCATCCCTTGTTCATACGTATATGAATCTAGGGTTCTACTTAAACTTGCTGATTCCATTTCACACAGCTTTGAGTCAGATGTAAATTTCAGGCGCTTCTTCAATTTCCACCCATATAATAACAATAATAATATAATCATATAGAGTTTGCAAGCATTGTAGTACTTACTGGCATTTTGGAAGGAAAGATCTATGTTTAACACACAACTCCAACATGAAGGTGTGACTTGTCCCTAAATGTCCCTTGGCCTCCCTGCATTCCATCACTTTATTCATCTTGCTGGCTTCTTCACTTTTGCATCTCTCTGCACGCTCACCCCCTTCTCTTTTTCTAGAACAAAAACAAACAAACAGATTTCTCTCAGTTTCTTAGGCAGAGAAGCTTGACTTTTCTTTTGTTGCCAGAACTCCTGATAACACCTTTATTCTCAAATAGTTTATCAAGGTATTCCTATCAGAAAAACAGTTATATCCCTGAGAGGGATTCTGGTGCTGACCATTAAAATTAAAAAAAAATCACGTCATTACACACATGCAGAGGCAGTGCTGCACACGGCTGAGGAGCAGTGGGCTGCAGAGCGTGTCTTTGCTGCTGTGTGTCTCCTGTGTGGCCCTGGCAAGTTATTTAAACTCAGTGTCCTCATTTGTAAAAATGAAGATTATAACTGTACTAAACTCATAAATTGTTTGTAAGAACTGAGTTAATACATGTAAAAAACTTAAAACATTGCTTGGCACAAGATAAGGTCTCAATAAATATTAGACATTTGCTTTTATTAAACAAGTTTTTACTGCATTTGCCCTGATCCATTCCCTCCTATAGGACTTTATCCTGCTGGGATCATCTACTTTAAATGCAGTCAACCTCTACAAGGTGTTACCAAGAAGATGTACCATTTTGAGCACTGGAGTTCATTATTGTGAAAAACTTTTAACCAATGATATATGACTGGAGACAATGGTATGACAATGCAAAAGTAATGGATTCGCCAGATAACATAACAGTTTGGAGTCAGATAACCTGGGTTCAAATCCCAATTCTAAAACTTACTTGCAGTGTGATCTTTGACAACTTACTTGACCACTCTGAGCTGGTCTTCTCATCTGATACATGTGAGTAAAAATAAAACCTACCTTACAGAATTGAGGTGATTAAGAGACATAATATATATAGAGAAAAAAACGTAGTACATACCTAGTACCTGGTACATACTCAATAAAGTAGGTGGTGGTGATGGCAAAGGTAGAAGTGGAGGAGGAGGAGAAGAAGGTGGAGGTGATGAAGGCAGTAATAGTATCATTGACATATTACAGCCTCTCTTTGGAAAATATCAGTCATCCACAAACTCATCAACAGAAATACCATAGATAAGATTTTATTATCTTTATTTTGTTCTTACATTTTTATGTCTCTGAGATCATTCTGTATAGACATTTTCTTTCCTACCTTTCCACTTAACATGATATTAAAAGCATGTTTCCATGCCTTTAAATTTTTTATACATTTTGTTTTAACAATTACCTAAAGTTCTATTGTAAAGATCTATTTAACAGCTCTCTTTTTGCTGGGCATTTAGGTTGTTTCCAATTCTTGTTTATTATAAATAATGCAGCAGTGAAAGTTTTTGTCCAGAGGCTTTGTCTGCATTTTGGATGATTTCCTTCAGCTAAATTCCTAGACATAGAATTACTGGGCCAAAGAATGTGAAGTCACGGTACATATTGCCATATTGTTACCCAGATCCTTCACATATTTGAAGACAATGATCATGCTCTCAAGTCTTTTCTGCAAGCTAAACATTCTCAGATCCTTCTATCCCTCTTCAAATAATTGAATTCCCAGCGCCACCACCATGCTTATCCCTTTTCTCTAGGCCCTAGGTGAAAGCACATACTCCTAAGTTGGCATTCCAGGTCCTTCCACTCTGATCTGCATTATCTTTGCCTCCTCATCTCCTGCTGCATCTCACCTCACTTTCCAGTCAACCATGGCTTCATATGAGCACCCTCTTCCTTCATTCTGCCATTCATTTGCTTATTCTATTCCCTCCGTCCAGGATTGTGTTTCACACTACTGATGTCTGGGAAACTCAGCCTCATCTTTCAAGACAGGACTCAAATGCCATGCTTCTCTGAAGCTTTCTTCATCCCTTTACCCTGCCCCAGGCAGAACTAACAGCTCTGTCCATTCTAGTCCTGTGCTACCTAGGACAGTTGTGGTCCGAGCCTACCCCCTCCCCAAATGGATGACCCACTCAATTTTGGTAATTCAAGGGAATTTAATAAAGAAATTATTTAGGAATGTGTGGATAAGATGTGGAGAAACACTAAGGAGTAGCACAGTAATCAAGGACCAGCAAGGCCTTTAATATCCCTATACCTGAGGGAATGACAGAGAGAGGTTATTGGAACTCAGCAGGAAAGGGTCGGAGGAGCTGTGACTTCCATCAAGGGACAAAACCAGCCCAAGGTAACCCCACAGAGGGGGACCCAAGAGAATAAATACCTTGCTTGACTTCACTCTCCTCTCTCTTTTTCATCTCCTGCCCAGGCATCCATTAGCAGAACCTGACTAGATGCAGAAGACTAGGAAGCTACTGAGTCAACCCTCATAGGCCAACCCCCTGGGGCACAGAGCATGGTGGAGAAGGGCAGAGAGTAGAGCTGAAGAGCAAAGGGAAGAGCCCCATTTCACCATATTAAACCTTATTACCCTTTGTCACAATTCATTGTCAGCAGATATGCTTCACTCTGAACTGGTTATGTACTAGTATCATCTCCTTCACCCCCAAGCCATCTTCTACACCATGGTGTGACCATTTCGCTCTACCATTCAGCTTTCTTCAGTGTCCCACTGCCCTCCCCCTTCCATTGCCTGCTGAGACAACTATAAATGTATCAGCGTGACTAATGTCCCTGGTGGCTTGGCTCTTGCCTTCCACACTTCCTCACAGCCACCTCTCCCTTCCCTCCTACTTCACAATCCAGCTCTGGGAACACTTGTCACTCCCCAAACACAGCATTCTCTCTCTAAAGGGTCTATCCTTTCGCCTTGAACACACTTCCCTCATTGGAAACCTCCCACTCATTCTTTAAGACTTAATTCAAGGGCTACTTCCACTGTAAAACTCCCTGCCTTCCCGAGATAGACTCTTGGTCTTCTTCTCCAAAGCTCTTTGTACAGCTTATATTTTATAGCACTTTATATTATAGATGTTTATAACTGTCTCCTCCAATAAACTACCATCTCCTTTGAGGTAGAGGCTGTGTGTCTTACTTCATCTATTTTCCTGGGGCCTACCAGAGTCTCTGGCACATTGTAGACACTCAATATTTAATTAATAAAGGAATCATTGAATTGAATAAAGATATTTGCAATTCATGTAGATTTCTCATTTGGTTGGTAAGTTTGTTTTCTCTAATGCATGCTTGTTTGTGAACTTCTAGGGTGTGAGTGTGCAACAGAGGGCAGAAGCTTATGTTGGGCATCTGTCAGCATCAGCTGGCATTGGCCTCCATCTGCCCTCAGCACCTTTGCATGAAAGTAGGCATCCTCGGGAATACAAGAAGGAGACAATCCATATAGAGCCTACCCATTATACATCCATTTGACAGATAGACCCTGTTAACAGGTAACTTGCCAACAAGCCCTTATTAGCTCTTGCGCCTGTTTCCTAAATCCATTTTGGAGCAGAAATCCATTTTATTAGCTGAAGACAGAATAGACCAATTCCAAATATTTGGAAAAGCTTAATCTTGCAAATTAGCTAGCTGTCCTCTGGCCACATGGTGGCCACTTGTGTGGGAGGAAAGCAGCCCCATCTCAGGACAGACCTTTCTCTGTTTCTTGAGAAAACACAATAAAACACCCTTCTCCTTTCATCCACATCTGGTGGCTGGAAAAACAGTGACCCGTGGAATTTACATTTTCATACTTGACTATGGTAGGGCAGCGTCCAGAGGTTATTCTTGCTGTGTTTATGAAAGAGAGACGCCTGTCAGGATAAGAAGGCTTCTGATGGAGTGCTTATTGAGAAAACATGCAGAGATATCTGTTTCCCCAAATTAGAGAAGGAGCTTACGATAAGAATCCTTTTCATTGGTTTTTTTCTCCTCAACCGCTTTCCTGCTGTCCTGTGGTATAATTACAAGCCCTGAGGTTCAACCTTCTGAAGCAAGTCTCAGAGAAAATTCCCCAAAAGTGAAATAGCCCAGGGGGGTCCCAACTCTCAAAATTACACAAAGCTGCAAGGAAATCATAGTGTAACCGTGATAGGGCCACCGGGCAAGTGAGCTGAAAAGGGATTTTCGTTGTCTCCACTTTTGTCTGGCTTTTTATCAGTTCGTCATGTTCCTGTTACAAACTGCATGCTGGTTGTCTGATCTCCGTCATTGGACAAGGGGGAATGGCCTTGGGAGAAGAGAAGGGCACCTTCTCAGAGTGCCAGATTGGAGGTGGGTAGATCCTACGATCAAACGTGGACGTTAACACAGACAGGACGTCAACAAGGAAGTCGTGAGAATGAGGACAAATGAGACAGAGACCAGGGGGCAGTGGAAAGAGAGAAGGTACAATGTTCAAGTGGTCATTGGGAGAGATGCTCAGGGAAATTCCTGAACAAAGTGGCAGGCAGCTGTACGCATTTTGCTGAATTCATTGAGGGGGCGATCAAAGTGGGCACTGGTAAGAAACTATATTCGGTAGTCGTTTTCCCTGGTTAATCTAAAATTGAGGAAAATTGGTTTGCTGAGTTAATCACTAGTTCATCCAATAAACATTTTATCAGACTAACTCCTTAACAGGCACAGTCCTGGGCCCTGAGTCTCCAAAGGTATATAAAACATTCTCTCTGCCCTTGAAAGGTCCATGAGCTAGAAGAACTACTGGTTGGCACCCTGTTATCTACTGCTTATTACCGCTGGAGATTTCTAAACCACAAAGCAGGCGGTCATTCCCAAATCAAACTCTGAGAAGAGGAAATAGGTCTCAGCTCCTAAGCATAACACACAGCCCCTTTCTACCTCTCCAGCCTGATCGCAGTACCCCCATCCCAACCCTCTCCAAGGTCTCCCCACCCAGGCCTTGGCTTAGAATGTTCCCTGTTCTCTGTGCTTGGCCAACTCCTTGGCCTTCAGTCCTTCACTTAGATGTTGGCATCTCTAAGAAGTCATCCTCTACCCCAACCCTGGATTACTGGTCCCCTCATATGCTGCCATTATTCTCTGCATTAACCTCTGTTGCTATAAGCAACCTACTCTCGCACTACCATAACTGCCTGCTAGACTCACCTCACTCACTACATTGTGAACTTTTTAAAGATATACTTTTATCCTCTCCACCTTTGTTTCTCCAAATTCAGTATAAGGAATAGACTTTATATAGTCAGTGCTCAAAATAATTATTTATCAGCAGCCTACTAGATTTCACACCCTAGGCACATTCACAAATATCTTAGATAATCTTAACAAAAATCCTAACAGGTTCACATTATGATCTCACCCTGTTATCTACTGCTTATTACCGCTGGAGATTTCTAAACCACAAAGCAGGCGGTCATTCCCAAATCAAACTCTGAGAAGAGGAAATAGGTCTCAGCTCCTAAGCATAACACACAGCCCCTTTCTACCTCTCCAGCCTGATCGCAGTACCCCCATCCCAACTGTAATTCTTACAGTTATGAATTTGTGACTCAGAGAGAGTGAGAAATTTACCCAAGATTTCACAGCTCAGAAGTGGTGGGTGGCATCAGGTAAAAGAGTACACACTCTCTTTCTCTACCCAATATTGGCCTGCATGCACCTTCCTGGTCTGCTATTGGTACTTTTATCTGGAGTGCTTCTATCCAACTGGAAAGAGGAGGAGGGAGGATAAACCACCATCAAAAAATAAAAGCATCTCTTCAAAGAGATCATCAAGGGTACTGTATTTTTATTTCTAAAGGTTTGGCTTTTCTTACCTAAAGGTCACATTGCTGAGGGTTTGGGTTCTATTCAAAGAAACCATTAATCTTTTTCTATGGGCATTGAACATAATAATGGTAGAAAATATGCAGAATGAGGGCTTTGTTGTGTAAAGTTTCCTGAGAATGTTTCCTTAGAACAAATCCCAAGAAGGAGATTCAGAGGGAACCCTGAATGGGGCCCTGGATCCTAGCTTCTAGGTCTCACTCCTGAGGGTAATGGACAGTAGGTAGAATGGGTGGTGGCCCAGAGAGCAGAATCCAGTACCCAGGCCAGGAATGCTTAGCCAGGCAGGCTTGACAGAGCAGTGGTCTGCAAACTCTTCATGTACTCTCAAAACAACTTTGTACAATTGTTTTACAAAACACACACTTTAAGTTGACATTTGAAATTTTTCATCAAACTTTAAACAACATGTTGTAAATATTGACATTTTAAAATAAAATAGTTACATCATGCTTTTGCATGTACCCAATCTAGTCTAAATATCATAGTTAGTTAAAACCTACCACAACCCATTTGAAAAAAATGTATAAACAAGCTCTTCTTTAATAGCTGGAAATTTTACGGGGTTTTTTCTTCTTAAAAAAACTCCTGAACTCCTGTTTTCATTTTACTTCTCCCACAGAATTTTACCCTAATGCAGGGGTCCTCAAACTTTTTAAACAGGGGGCCAGTTCACTGTCCCTCAGACCATTGGAGGGACGGACTATAGTTTAAAAAAACAACTATGAACAAATTCCTATGCACACTGCACATATCTTATTTTGAAGTAAAAAAACAAAACGGGAACAAATACAATATTTGTATTTGCATGTGGCCCGCGGGCCATAGTTTGAGGACCCCTGCCCTAATGTATTAGATTTTTATGCTAGAACCTAGTCTTTTATTGACCATCAATACTTCTGCAAAGAGTGTGTGAGTGTGTGTGTGTGTGTGTATGCGTGTGTGTAAATTATACTAGTAAATTGACTTAGCTTCCTAAAACCAAAAAGCAATAAGTGTTTAAAAGGGAACCGGGGAGGGAGATTTTGAAAGGGATATAAGAAAGGAGAGGAGAATCTCTTGCCAGCAGGAAAGCTGTTGGGAGATCAATGCTAGGAAAGAACACATGTAGAAGTTGAGGTGCTAGAAATTGATTCCCTAAAACTATCTATGCCTGCACATCTTGAAAGTCTTTAGGTACCTCCAAGGGAGTATATAGTTCATATTGAAGACCATCAGCTTCACACCTAAATTAAGCTCTTGCCTTCCTGAGCCTCTTCCCCTCACCACCAGATTTCAAACCCCAAAATCATTCAGTGACCCCAAGAAGCTATTCAGACAGCTATGCAACATCTCAAAATACCCATTAGCCTTAGAGAATCATTGGATACCCAATGAGGGAGCACCCATGCCTGGACCTCAGGGCTAGGCTGGGTTACATGAGCTCACCCTGGTCTGGGAAGAAGGGGCAGTGGTCACCACCTCAATTCCCATGAGCCCTTATCTACAGGCTCTATTTTCAATCTACCACTCCCTGCTACCTGAAACACTTTCCTTGCTGCACTGTCCATGATGTTCAGTCAACTGGATACATTCATCTCTTTTTTAAAAATATATATTTTTTATTTATTTCAGAGAGGAAGGGGGAGGGAGAGAGATGATGAGAGAGAAACATCAATGATGAGAGAGAATCATTGATCGGCTCCCTCTGCATGCCCCACACTGGGGATTGAGACTGCAATCGGGGCATGTGCCCTGACAAAGAATCAGACCATGATCTTCTGGTTCATAGGTCGATGCTCAACCACTGAGCCATGCCGGCCAGGATACATTCATCCCTTTAACTTGGACAGTTTTGCTTCAGTATCAGCCCCCCCGCCCCCCTTCTAAAACTTACCTAGCAAAATTGATTGCCACATCCTCTGCCTATTAGGTAGAGTCTATAATTAAACTTAGCACATGTGTATGAAAGACCGTCTCTTGCCTCTTGGAAGGCATGAACCATATCTAAGCATCCAGTGTCCTATTTAGTCAATGATTTGCAAATAACTGAAGTCACAAAAGGACATTTAAATAAGGGGTTTTCTACCAGGAAGTTTTATAGGCCAATTTTACATATACCACATTTAGGTGCTTTTTTGTACCAGTTGAAGCTACCTACTTTGGCCAGGAAGAATGGCTTGCCCAGTCCACTGTGGGGTGCTCTTCAGTAACTGTGTTCATTTTGTGTTTGCATACCGTTCACCTTTGCTAACAGCACTGAGAAAGACCTTGATCATTAAAAAAAACAAAAAACACAAGGAAATCCCATCTAGCAAAGGCTAAGTTAATTGAGAGCTGCCTAACCATCTTGTTAGGATGTAAAATGATGTATCCTGCCAGGATTGTCTTAGCTTCTAGAGCAGCCGTGGGCAAACTACGGCCCGTTTGAAATGAATAAAACTAAAAAAAAAAAAAAAAAGACCGTACCCTTTTATGTAATGATGTTTACTTTGAATTTATATTAGTTCACACAAACACTCCATCCATGCTTTTGTTCCGGCCCTCCGGTCCATTTTAAGAACCCATTGTGGCCCTCGAGTCAAAAAGTTTGCCCACCCCTGTTCTAGAGAAACATGTCATCAAACATTTCACACAAACCACTGTGCTGCGCTAAGTGGAAGTAATTGTGACCTTTCAGATATTGACTTTGTCCCTTTGTTTCAGCAGATGTTCAGACCCCACCTACCTGAAGGAGGTATAGTGCTTGCTTATTCTTGTACTACTGATAAATTGTGCTTAGTTTTTCTGTTTTCACTTTTATTGTATGTTCTTCAAAATGAAATCGTAATTTCCATCATATATTTATGTAGGGTGTCCCAAAAAATGGATACACACATGTTGAATGATTATAAAGTCAGTGTTTATTAACATATAGTTCATTTTCAAAATGTAAAAGAATCTACAAAAATGAATACTTTTTTGTCAATGCCTATTTTCAAACTGATGACCATTCTGGTCCAGGCACTGCTGATAACTTGAAGCAATGGAATCGCAAACATCAAGAATCATTTCGAAAACTATAGACAATAAAAAAATTAAATTAAATTTAAAAAAGAATCATTTCGTTCAGTATTTGTATTCCCTCAATTCGTCAACTGTTACTGGTTTTGTACCGTAAACTTTATCTATTATGTATCCCCATAAAAATGTCTAGTGGATAAATGTTTTTTGTTCAAAGCTTAACCTGGCTTCACCCATTATTTCAAATCAGTTCAACCTGAAAAGGAGTGAAAATTAAGTGAGTTATCAGCTCTCACAGGGTGTCCCCAAAAAAATGTATACACATTTTGAAAAATTATAAAGGCAGTGTTTGTACTTCAACTGTGTTTTTAAACTTCCAGCAGCATTTTAGGATGAACTTCCTTTGTTCAAAGCTTACTCTGGTTGAGAAGAAAGAAACATCAATTGAGCTATCAGCTGTTAAAGTGTGCATACATGTTTTGGGGACACCCTGTAGATTTGAATCCACTTATTGTCTCTAGCCCATTTTATCAATTATAGATTCAGTCATTGTTGATTTTATTTTGTGGCTATTATTTCTACCAAATCCAATTCTTACATCAAGTATTGCAGATCTAATTTTGACAAAAAAACTTTATTCCTTTTTTGGGGGGTTGTTATTACAAAAATTAGCATTTGTAGTTTAAGCCATTTGCCGCTTGAGCCATTGTCAGTTTTATTTCGTGGTGATTGCTTCATCTAAGTTCAATATACCCTGGGATAAAGTTAGTTTCCAGTGATGCTAACACATTGTGATGCTCTGGTCAGGCTTAATCCAAATTAACAATGAGATGGAAAATATAATCAGGTTTTTGCTTGTCACAATAGAAAGTATTAAAATGGGAGATAGGGTTCAGCCACCTTGCTTTTTGCTGGAGCAAAACTGTATATACAGGGTGTAGGATGCAAAATAACCAGATGAGACTGAGACACAAATAGTTTGAACAAAAAAGGGGCCTCATGCTAAACCTGACAAGCTCAGAGATCTAAGGTGAACACATGGGATGGTCTGAAATTAAAACTTCCTAGCTAAAAGCGAGTCATGGTGGGTAGTCACGTCCTAGGCCGGTATCTTCCTTGACAAAGGTCAACCTTTACCTAACTGAGCCTATTGTCTTTTTGCATCTATGATAACATACCTTTGGAAAGTCAGGGTAATTTCTTTTTTCCAGACCTCTCAGGGCACAATCTCCCACCAGAGCAGAAGACCACAGAACCCCTCATTGTTATTATTGTCATGTTAATTGGTGACTGTTAGCTATCCTCTACCCACCAATGTAAAAGAAGTATGTGTCTATTCCTTTTATTTTTTTATCCAATCCCAGAGACTCCCCCACCCTTTGTTTTCTCCTGCCTCCCTAATCTATCACCAATGGATTTCATGTAACCCCCTTACATCTTCTCCTTTGACTCTAATGTATAAAATAATGTACAAAACTGCCACTCTCTGGAGTATTTTCACAATCCATTGAGATTTTGCTTCCCAGGAATTGTCATCACTTAGGCTCACATAAACTCAAATGAGTTCTTACAGGTTTGGAAATTTCTTATGTCGACAACAGCATGGAGATGAAGTTGAAAAGTGAGTGTGGGGCCAGTTTGTGAATGCCCTTGAACACAACAAGATGCAGTGAAATAGCTGCTGTTGGGAGAGACCATGCTCTCCCCGTGTCCTGCCCTCTGCCGATCCCCATTCCACCAGCTACATGGCTCCCAGGAAGAACCTTTAGTACAACAGTCAAGTCCCAGGCTATTCATGGCATGTGTTGTTCTGGGGTTGAGGGCTGTGCCTTGAGGGTGGCACAGGTTCTTTCTGCTTCCCTCCTTGCCCACTTGCCTTAGGTTCGGGGCAGAAACTGATCAAGGTTAGAAAGGGCCATGAGCATCAGGGCACAACCCAGGCATTTCCGAGACCCAGACTGAAATACACTCAGCATGGCCTAAAACTCTCACCCCTCTTTCTAGCACATGTTTACCTTGAGCAAGTTACTTAAACTTCCTGAGGGTCCATTTTCCCAAGTGTAAAATGAGAGAGTTGATAAGAATTCATAAAAATAACTGATGTCATTGAGTGTTCACTTCTAAGTGCTTTACAGAAATGAATTCACTTACTCCTCATAACAATCCCATCAGGTAGGTACTATTATTACTCTCTTTACCAGAGGATGATACTGAAGCTTAGAGAGGTTAATAACTTATTCAAATGTTCAAAGTTAGCTCTGGGTAGACTTGGGAAAATGCAGTGAAATAACTGCGTTTACCAATGGGGACTCTGCCTTTTAGGTAAACACACACACACACACACACACACACACACACACACACACACTCCACCTAATTAAATAACTTGAACACCTACCTTATTTAGACAGTGCCTAGAATAAATGGGCTCCTTAACAGGGAAACCTGCAAAAATGCCATACTAGAGGGCTAAGCATGATGTGATATGATTAAATTTACATGTTAGAAATATTAGTCTGGAATCCCTCTCTCTCTCCCAAAGCTAGGCCTGAATCATCCTCACTACAGCATGGGAAGTTAAAATAAAATATAGTAAATTAAGACCATGGGATATAGAACAGGAAGGACCTTTACATGCCAGCTGCCCAGCCCACTCTTATTAATTTGGGAAAATGAGATCCAGAGGGGTGGACCCAAAGCAGGTCAGAGCGAGGTTCCCATCCCCAGGGCTCTCACCCACGTTCCAGTCCAGTGTTCTACCCTTGTACTGCATCGGCTCCCCAGCACCAGGGGAAAGAATAAAAGGTATACCGAACCAGAACAAGCATCATGTTCACATGTAGACGAGCCCACAGATGCACTTCTCATGAAATGACCTCCACTTGCCCTCTCCAATTTCTCTGGAAATAAGTCTACTTATCCTTCGTAGTTCCCAGCAGAGTTATCCCCGGCCTTTCCCTGGGAACAGAGGTACTTTTGGGACATCTACTCTGATGCTCAGGATAAGAAAAACATTTGAAATGGTGCTGGAGGCAGGGATTGCAAAGCTCCAGTTCTTTTTTTAATGCTTTTAACCCCTGTTTTGAGCCCACTGCAGACCCATCTGAATGTAGGAGCCAAGAGCCACAGAATCAACTTTGGGCTCTCTCCTTTGTAAAGTCTACATAAGGTGAATGCAGCTTCTTAAGGTGCTTTTGGTGGGATGGCCCACTCCCATCATACAAACAAGTTGTGTGCTCCCACTTTTTACATTAGCCAATGTACAATGTAGAAATCATTTCTCAAATGAGATCTTATGAAAATGATTCTTTCCAAGTCTAGTCTCACTCCTTCAGGCTGTCTTCCCTGATGGTCTCAGCACAAGGGGATGTCTCTCTGCTCTGCCTGCCTGCATCCCTCGCTGTCTGAGCTACGAGGTGGCACAAAGTCTGCCTTGCATGCAAGAGACCCTCTATGATTGATGTTTTTATTTATTTGAAGAGACTGAAGCTGCTTCATATTACCTATCCCCACTGTATTCATTGCCAATCTTCCTAGAAGAGCCTTCACCATCCATTCATTCACGGCATATGGATACAACATACCCTGCACCAGAGCTATTGCCCTTAAGGCACTTCTCTGCTGTAAATAAAAGAGGGAATTAATCTTTCTTGAACCCCAAGGATTCAAGGATTAGTCAGGTACCAATCCTTATTTCACTTATTTTCAAAAATAACCCCAAAGAATATGTACCACTTTACCATTTTTCCAGATAATAACACTGAATTTCCAGAATGTTAAGTAACATGCTTGAAGCTACACAGCATCTAAATGGTAGAGTTAGGGTTAAGTACCTTTGACTCCAAAACCCATGGGCCATGTGGAAGGAGGAGTCAATTTATGAGACAGGAGACCTTGGGTCATTAATTGGATTGTGGCCTTGAATCATTTCCTTCTCCTATCTGAGTCTGAGTTTCCTCATCTATAGATGCAGGAACTAGATACAGTGATCACTCACACCCTTCCACTTGCAGAGCTTCGAGCTCCTCAAAGTTGCTTATGTGAGTCACGTGGCCTGCCCAGATGTTTTTAACTCAGAGTGTCCTGTGTAGTAATCAGCCTCATCTTGTTATTTCCTGCCTGCTCTTCTAACCTCCCTCATTTGGGATCACTGATATCACTTTTTTGTGTGGCTCATATTTACTGGAGGCTCGATTGAGAATCATCTGTAAATTTCATCAAAGGGCATTTATTCCCTGGGAACGGAGGTACTTTCCCTGCCCAGGGAAACTTCATGGGCCAAGTGCAATACCAATGCAGAGCTTGCATTCTGATCACCTCCTTCCATGTTTCTCTAAATAACTGCCCTGGAAGTGGATTAGCACTATCCTGAAACCCTGCCAGGCCAGGGCGGGAGCCTTGGGCAAGCTATTTAACCTTTATTTAACCTTTCTGAACTGCAGTTTCTTCATCTAGGAAACAGGAATCATGACACCCACCCCCAAAGGGCTGTTTGGAGTATGTATCAGAATTACGTGTGGCGTATGGAGCAGTCTATTACCAGACCTGGAGTGAGTCATTCCCCTTCCCTGTTCCCCATCTCTAAAGCCTTTGGGAATGGCTGCTGAGCAAACAGAGATTTCTAAAGAAGTTTCTCTCTCTCTCTGAATAGCATCATGATGAGTTTTCCTAGCAATGACATCTAATATTGCCCATATATTTCTCAACACACTCTTAGGCATATAATGTATATCTTTGACCTGCAAGTAAAAAAGGGAACCAAAATCTCAGGTCTCTCTGGTGAGTGACCTTGGAGGGGTTATTTTAACCTTGCTAAGCTTCTTTTCATTAAGCCTCTCTAAGTCTTTATATATTAATGTTGCTGGAGAATTAAATGGAGTAGAGCAGGTATAATGTCAGGCCATGATAGGTACTCAATACATCAGATGGGTCTGGATTGGAATCCCCTCTCCCATGTACTCACTTAGAGACCCCTATGAGGCCTTATTTCCACATTTGTCAAATGGGGATAATAATTCTTAGGTCTCATGTTGTTGTGAAGGTCTATGCAATAATATTAGTGGACAAGCCTAACAAAGGAGGCACTCAGCATGTGGTAAGATCTATGCCCTCCCTTTTCCTGAACACTTTTGGGTTGGTTGTCATGGTTAAGAACCAGTGAGGAGCATGATAAAACAGTTTTAAGAAGTAGAAATGCACAAAGGCAAAACAGATGACCTGTGTTCCTTTCCTTGGGGATGGGGGGGCGGGTGGCGTAGGAGGGGAGCGGCTCCTAAAGGTTAAACTTGGGACGTGGTTAAGACATCAAGATGATTCTGCCTAAATAAAAAATTAAAAACTTTACTAGGCCATCACATTTGGTTCATATCAAAATCACTCAGATCCAAAGACACATTCCGAGCAGTTGACATTCATTTCAGTTGGAGGCTAATCCAATCTTTAAAAAATTAATCCGAGCTTGACACGAAGCTGATCTCATGTATCTTCGCAGAACATCCCACTCCCGGTCGATTTCCTGAGAAGGAAATGGGCAGCCTGGCTGTCATAAACAGAACTGAAAACACCCCTTTTCCTCATTTCAGCTGGAATCCGCAGTTTCAAAAAGGATTTAAACAGCCCAGTGGACTCTGATAAATTACTCTGTCACAGCCTTTCACTTGAGATGTACCTCCTTCCCCCGCCCCCAATAAAAAGCTCATGTCCTTTCCTTCAATCATTGGGTTCTAGAACCCCAGCACTGGAAGGCCCCTCAGAAATCTTGCCTATTCCCTGTCCATCGACCCCCGACATCACACAGTCATGAAATCCCACCAGTTCTGGCCTCCTGCCATTTCCCAAACCCATCTCTCTAACTTTTCCTCAGCATTTATTCTCCCAATCAAGCCCTCGTCACTTCTCTCACCTAGGCTACTACAGTGATGTCCCATATCTTTAGGACTCTGCCGTCCATCCCTAATGGCAGTCAACATCTTTATAATATGTCAGCATGCCTATACTACAGCATGCTTATACTACTCCTTGCTGAAAATCTTCCAGGGGCTCCCCTCAGAATCAAGTACAAGATGCTTATCTTGGCAGCTGACCCTTGGCATGTTCTAACCCCTGCCTATCTCTTCAATTTCCTCCTGCTCTGCCACTACACCCCTTATGTTTTGGACCCAAGACATAATTAACTGTGAACGTCTCTTTTGTTTCTGGAATGCTTTAATACATCTGGCACGATCCAAGAGGCTCATGTGCTCTTCATAACTAACGTACATATAATCTGCTTTTTAAGGCTTTTCCTAATCTTTCTGCCCACCCCAAGCACGGTTATCTGCTTCTTTGTCTGTGGGACCATACATTTCGCCCCACTCTATTTACATGTAGAATTATCACTGTATTGTCTGATTTCCCCACTGTGCTTTGAATTCTCAAAAACTAAAGCTCGCCCTAACCGGTTTGGCTCAATGGATGGAGCGTCTTCTCAAAAACTAAAGCTCTATTGTATAACCTTGGATTCCCAAGTGCGTAGAGTAGGTACACAGGCACAGGCAGTCTGAAAGCTCTATTGTATAACCTTGGATTCCCATGTGCGTAGAGTAGGTACACAGGCACAGGCAGTCTGAAATATTCACAGAACATCTATTGTGTGTGCAGCACTAGGAATCTAGAGATGAACATGTACCCTACACTCAGTGACCCTACAGCCTGGAGCCACAGCCAACACAGAGAGGCAAAATAAATAATAATAGCATAATGACATGATGAAAAAGAAGCACAAAATACTCTTGTAGGGGTCCCAAGGAAAGGCCCTGAACAATCTGGGTGGGCAGAAAGAGGAGAAAAATGCTCCTAAGAGGGGATGATACAAGTTATGCCCTTTAAATTAAATTGTGTTTAGACTTTTAAAATTTCGGGTTTATGGCTCCAGATGGCAGACTGGCCATCCCTCCCAGATAAGATTCCATTGAACAGACAACAAAGATGTACAAAACAGAATGCATAAATCCTTGGTGGTTCACATTTAAAAAACAAATAAGGGGTGCTCTCCACACAAATTTCGGAAGGATGGAAAGCCAATGGGACCATCGAGGCACAATCCAGAGCACAAGAGGTCAGTGGCCGGCACAAGCAGAAGGCTGCAGTGACAGAGCCCCAGGAAGGGCGGGAAGCACAGGCCCAGCAGTGCCCTCATTTTACACGGTGAGGACTCAGTACACAGTCTGAATGACTGATGAAAGTTTATTTACTTTTTGTTAAAAATATCTTTAGTATAACTTAACTTTTTAAATGACATTTTGTATCAGTATTGTCATCTGCGATAATTCCTTAAAGACAATCAATCTTACATTTAACAAATATCCATTGAGTGACTCTGTGCTAGGCACCCTCTGGAATATTGGGAATATAGCAGTGAACAAAATAGACAAAACCCTTATAGCACAGAATCCACTCTCTAGTGAGGAGAGACAGATTATAAGCAAATAAATGAGTGACTTATCTAGTAAGTCAGACGGCGATCAGTGCTGCAAAGCAGGGGCCGACAAACCTTTCCTGTAAAGAACCAGATAGGTGATAAATATTGTAGATTTTGCAGGCTATTAGGTCTCTGTCAAAGGTACAGATGCTACTGTATTTAAACGCTGGGGTTACTTTCTGATAAACCCATTTATCATAAATTTAAAATATTGTAAGTCAAAAATACATTTAATACACTTAACCTACTAGATATCATAACGTAGTCCAGCTTACCTTAAACGTGCTCAGAACAATTACATTAGCCTAGAGTTGGGCAGAATCATCAACTGCAAAGCCTTTTATAAGAAAGGGTTGGCTGTCTCACGGAATTCATTATGCATATCTCCTTTGCATCATCATAAAGTCAAAAAATTGTATGCCAAACCATCATTAAGTCAGGGCCCACTTGTACTTAACTTTGCCATGAAGCAGGAAAACAGCCATACAAAAATACATAAACAAATGCATGTGGCTTTGTTCTAATAAAACTTTGTTTACAAAAATAAACAGTGGGCTGGATCTGACCTATGGCCTGCAGGCCATAGTTTGCATACCCTTGTTATAAAGAAAAAGCAGGAAGGTCAAGGGGAGAAAAAAAAGGAGACATATATAATACTCTTTGTAATACTTTAAGCAATAAAACAAAAAAAAATGTTAAAAAAAAAAAAAGCAAGCAGGAGTTGATAACTTATAGAAAGGCACCACATACAATGGAAAGACCATTTTAAATAAGGAGTTGAGAGAAAGCCTCAGAAGAAACTTGGGAAATGACCTGAAGAAGAGGGGAGTGAGCCTTAAAAATATCTTGGGAAGAGTGTTCTCAGCAGAAAACAAGTACAAAGACTGAAGTGGGAGGCTGGAGCCAAAAGGAGGAGGTGTGTAATAGAAGACAGGCCTGAGCGGCAAGGACAGATGAGGAAGAGGGCTGTGGGAAAGACCCTGTAGTTTTGCAATGAAAGTGTGGTCCTTGAGCCAGCAGCATCAGGTCACCTAGGACCAGAATCTGCACTTTAACAAGACCCCCCCACCCCCAGATGAGCAATATGCACATTAAAGTGTGAAAAGCACTGATAGGGAGCCTTCTGAGCCACTACCATAAAGTTTTTGCCTTTTATTCTGAATGAGCACAAAAGCCATGGGCTGATTTTGAGGAGTGATGAGATCTAATATTCATTTTTAAGGAACTTCTTTAGCTACTATTTTGTCATTAGACTGTAGGAGGGCAAGGGAGCCAGCAGGGAGACAAGTTGGGACATTTCAATATTCCACATGAGAGATGATGATAACTTGGACAAGGGAAGGTATTAAGAAGTGGTCAGAGTCTGGATATGTTTTAAGGTAAAGCCAACAGGATTTTCTTCACTTTGCATGTGAAGGGAACTAAAAGAAGTGAGAGTGATTATAAGATCTGGAACCCAAACAACCACAAAGATGAATTTGGCATTTACTGAGTGGTTAGACTGTGGGCAAGCAGGTTGGAGAAGGGACAGAGGGAAGTAGAGCCAAAGACCCTGAATTAAGTTTGGGATGTTTTAAGCTGGAGATGTATGTTAGATATTCAAGTGGACACATCAAGCAGGCAGTTGGATGTAAGAGTCTATATTTGCAGCAGAGACAACCACCTACTTGAAGAACTAAAAATATTGGAGAGATAAAATAATAGGATGAGAGATGGAGAGTGTGAAGAGTTTAAGAGACTAACACCACCTAAACATATAAATTAGAGTTATGATGGTCACCTAATTAAAATAAAATTAAAAATACTACAAAAGAAATTAAGTGAAATAAGCCAGTCATAAAATGACAAATAGTATGTGATTCCACTTAGACAAGGTACCTGGGGTAGGCAAATTGATAGAGACAAAAAGTAGAAGGGTAATTACCAGAGGCTGGGGTGGGAAGGAGAGTTGGGTAGTTAGTGTTTAATGCATACAGACTCTGTCTTTGGGATGATGGAAAAGTCCTGGAGACAAATGGTGGTGATGGTTGCACAACAATGTGAATGTACTTAATGCCACCGAACTATACACTTGAAAATGGTTAAGATGGCAAACTTTGTTGTGCATATTTTACCATAATATATTTTTTAATTTTTATAAACTTACATAGTAATCGCACACAAGAAAGAAATTGTGACCTCTTGGGATAAAAGATGAAAAGAGAGAAAAGAAGGGAGATTTTGGCTTTGTATTTTGTACTTTTCCGTACTGTTTGGATTCTTTAGCCATATGCACACATTATTTTCATATTTATAAGTCAAATATTTTAAAAGAATGAGTATGCAAAGGGAGAAGTTCAATCCATGTTTCTGCTTGACTTGTACCCAATTTCTCAAACACTATTCTGTAGAAGCTGATTTCCAAGAAGCCTTCAAAGCCCCTTTTTATTATTATTACTTGAAGCTATTCCCCTGGAATCAGACACTTGTGTTTTTCCGATAGAGCTTGCATTCAAAGCCTCAGAGAGTTGGTGCATTTGGAAACCTCAGCACAGCCCTCTGCCTTTGAACTGAGTTTTCCAGGACTCCTCGCACATTCCTCATCCAACACAACCATCAGGCAGCCAGTATTTCTTGAGTTGCCCGTGGAGGTGGCCAGCGCCTGCTGGAGCATGTCCATTAAAGAAAGCCTCCCACCAGCAAAGCAGACCTCAGGAAAATCCCAGACTGCAGCTGCTCACTGCTCGGGCTTCAACCAACAGGCTCTATGATGCCAATAGGAAGGCGTCAAGTAAGGTTGTCTCATCTTACAGAAGTTACCAGAAATTCTAGATTCCAGTAAGAGAATTCTAGCATGTTAGAGTTTGAAGAGACCACAGAAATCATACTGTCAAATCATTCCATTTTACAGAGGGGTAACTGAGGCCTAAAAATGCCTTCGGGCAATGAGTTAGAAGCAGAGCCCAAACCCAAATGTAGGTGTGGACATCAGGAAAAATCTGCATTATTTTGCTCAACCCTTACAGCAAAGCTATGCATAAGAAACTTTTTAAATATGCATTTTATAGGTACTACTTAATTTGTTCAAGTCACACAGTAAAGAGTAAGGTTGAGAATTGAACTCAGATAAGTCTGAAAGGACCTCCCAGATTGGTGGGTCCTGTCCTGTTGGAGGAGGGGGAGGAACAGATGGTGATTAGGAAAATACAGAAATGGAGGAAGCAAGGAAGGAATATACATAGTTGCAGCTAATTTGGCAGAAGGGGTAATAGCATGAGTAAGCCAGAATTCTTAGATGGACTATGAAGTCATGTAATTAATGGATCATTTCTCTGTTGATTGACTCTTTTTTTCTTTTTATTTCATGTGCCAGGACTTGCTCTAAGTGCTAGAGACGTGGCCTTGAATCAGACAAAGCCCTGCCCTCAGGAGACAGTCCAGCAGGCCAGATGGTTACCAGGCTGCTAATAGAGACAGTTGCAATACTGTAGCGTGATGAGCATGGGATAGAGCAGTATTTTCTAAACTTTTTGTAAGAATTACCCACTGCGGATTCACTGAGTTGGATTATTTAGGGGAAGGACCTGGTCATCATCTGCATTTTTATGGAGTCCCCCAAGTGATTCTTATTAGTAGTCACAGTGGCTTTAGAATCATTCAAAGGTTGATTGCAATTCTGGTTCAGCCAATGATATTATCAGTCTAATAACATTATCTCTCTGGACGTTCACCTTTCACCTGCTCCCAGATCCTACAAGATGCCCTCTCCTTCTATCAAGATACAGGCTACTTTGCACTGTTGCACAAGTTGTGTGCTGCACAGACACCAGCCAAAAGACTGAATGTTTCTGAGTCTCCATCCTGTACTAATTCTTCCACCCAGAGGAAAGGAGCCCCCTCCTTCTTTTTCCATCCAAATGCTCTAAGTTCTGCCTCCTATTGTTCTGTGTCTTCCTAGAAGGAGTGACTTTTGTAATTCAACTGCCCAGAGTGAGCACTTTTCCCTAACTTGGACAAAGGCACCACATATGCTATAGCAGGATCCTCAAAATGGTACTGGTACCTGTTACCACTCCAAGATTGCTCTGCCACAGGTGGCTTTTTCATCTCTTTACTGGCTGTACCAGTCTAATGTCTGAGCCAGTTCCTGGTCTGATTCCTGGCCAGTCCATTGGGCCTTGCAATAAAAGATGCAGCATCCCAGATCCTTCTGCCCCATGCCTGGAACGGGAGCAATATGCTTTATAACTAACAATCATAAGATGCCAGCCCCTACAGAATTTTTGGAGTCAGGCCTGAATTCCGTTTTTGACCTCACTTTTTACTGTCATTTGAACAAATTAAGTATTATCTATAAATGCAGATTTTAAAATTTCTTATGCATAACTTTGCTGTCAAGTTTGAATAAGATAATGGATGTAAAAGTCCTTAGCACAGAGCCTGGGATAGAATGAGTTTTGTTTCCTATGTGCAATCTCATTTAACTTAAGCTTGTTATTGTTACTATCCCCATTTCACAGATAAAGAAAATGAGACTTGGAGGTGAGATAGTGGGAAGTGGTACAGAGTTGATACCTAATTCCAATTCTAATTTTCTAATCCATGTTTCTTCTACTTTTGTTTTGTTTGTTTTTTATTTTTCAGTTACTATTGACACACCATATTATATCAGTCTCAGGTGTACAAAATAGTGATTAGACATTTACATAACTTACAAAGTGATCATCCCGATCAATCTAGTCATGTTCCTTCTACTTTTGCCTCTAGATTCAGACATCAACTCTTCTCAGGGTTTCAGGTTCAAGGACAGACAAGAGTAAGATTTCATCCTCAGTGAATAAATGTGCCTCTATTAGGTCTGGCAAAACATGTACAATGAAAAATAGGCTTTTACTTTTGAGTGCCAACTCAAATGGGTTAGTAATTTACTGCCCAGAGGACAATGTCATGAAGGATTACAAGAGCACGACAAGGTTCATAGAAGATCATGATTGATTAATGAAATCAGCCATGGGAACGGGATCCAGGAATGATGGCAGGCCCCACACAGAACACCTCACCCCCTTTCAGATTCCTAAGTCTGCCCAAAGTTAAGCACATGAAATAAAAAGGGAGGTCCAAGGGTACTAAACAAAGCTGTTAAAGACCATTAGCACCTTATTAAGACCTTTTCCCGGATGCAGCCAGAAACAGCCAAAGAATACAGAATGGAGGAACATTTTTGAGAGAAAGCATGAAGCTGCCTGAAGCATTTCATGGAAGAAGGAAAACTCAGTCTGTCCATTACCAAAGATGTCTAGGTCCCCTCTTCCTGAACACCCAGGTGGATAGGAGGAAGTCACTATGGAATTCTAAAACCTCTGTGAAGCCCAGTAGGAGCTTATGTGTGACCATGGGCAACCAACTTTGGCTTTCCCAACCTCAGGTGTTTTATCTGTAAAATGTGGGCAATGAAGTCTAGCTCATTGTGGTTTGGGGAGTATTAAGTAAGGTTAGTTACCTAAAGAAGCTTCAGAAAAGATGAAATATTATGACAATATGGATGGATCTTGAGAACAATGAAATCTAGCTCATTGTGGTTTGGGGAGTATTAAATAAGGTTAGTTACCTAAAGAAGCTTCAGAAAAGAAGATGAAATATTATGACAATATGGATGGATCTTGAGACCATCATGCTAAGCAAAATAAGTCAGACAGAAATAGTCAAGGACCATAGAATTTTAATCATATGTGGGGTATAAAACTGAAAACAACAAATGAACAAACAAAAACTCATAGACACAGACAACTGTATGTATGGTGGTTAACAGAGGGAAAGGGGGGTAGGAGATTATAAAGGATAAAGGTGGTCAAATATTGATGATGGAAGGAGATTTGATTTTGTATAGTAAACATACAATGCAATATAAAGATGATGTGTGATAAAATTGTACACTTGAAACTTATGTAATTTTATTAACCAATGTCACCCAATAAATGTAATAAAAATATGAAAGCAAAAAAGAAAGAAGCTTCAGAGAACTCCATCCAAAATAGGTATTGGACAGCATCCATTCCCCACTCTTTCCCTGCCTCCCTTGAAAGAAACATTGTGATATGTTGTTTGTAATTCAGAGTTGTCGAGTTATAATTTACATACAGTAGTCCCTCCTTATCCATGGTTTCACTTTCTGCGGTTTTGGTTAGCCGCGATCAACCTCGGTCCAAAAATACTCAGTGAAAAATTCCAGAAAGAAACAATTCATGTTTTAAATTGTGTGCTGTCCAGCATAGTGCGATGATATCACATGCCCTCCCACCCAGGACATGATTCATTCCTTTGTTCAGTGTGTCCACATTGAATATACTATTCTCCCCTGCCCCCATGGTCACTTAGAAGCCATCTCAGTTATCAGATCAGCTGTCGCAGTATTGCAGTGCTTGTGTTCAACTCTTATCTTACTTAGTAATGGCCCCAAAGCACAAGAGCAGTGATGCTAGCGATTTGGATATGCCAAAGAGAAGTTCTAAAGTGCTTCCTTTAAGTTAAGCATGTCAAACTCAAACGCTAACACGGGCCAAATAAACAAGGTTTAAGTTTATGTGGGCCGCAAAAAAAACAAAAGTTTCAATTTTCATAGAAATGTATGTTTATTTCGATAGAGACATGCTGAATACAAAGGGCTGAAATAAACGAGTAATCATTAACATAAAATAATAGAACATTTTAATAAAAATTAATATTTTTTCTTGAACATTAACTTACCAGACACTTAATAACTGTACGAATTAATAAGCGCAACGCAAATAAACCTATTTTTCTTGTTCTCCGAAAGCGAAATATTTCCTGTTGCACACACCAAACAAGTCAGTCCAAGACTAATGATGTGGCAATCAGCTGCTAAAATATTCGCTGCTAGTATCAGTGGAGAGAAATGGTGCACCTGCGTGTAAGGCGTGTAAGGGAAATGAATGCAACATTAGTATACTAATCAGTCATTAGCAAATGTTGTAGTTTGTTATTAATAATTATGTATAACAGGATATTGTAAAAATTAAGTTATGAAATTTTTATTAAAATGTTTCTCGCCAGTTTGACATGCTTGCTTTAAGTAAAAGGTGCTGAGGTTGCTAAGATCTACAATAAGAACAAGTCTTCTATCTGTAAAATTGTGAAGAAGGAAAAGGAAATTTAGGCTGGTTTTGCTGTTACACCTCTAATTGCACCAGGTAAGGACATAGTGCTTGAGAAGTGCTTAGTTAATATAAAAAAGGCATTATATTTGCCACATTCACATAACTTTTATTAGAATACTAGAGGCCCAGGGCACGAAATTCATGCACTCAGGTGGGGGGACAGGGGTGGATTCCTCAGCCCAGCCTGCACCCTCTCTCAGTCCGGGAGCCCTCAGGGGATGTTCAACTGCTGCAGAGGCAGGAGAGGCTCCTGCCACCACTGCTGCGCTCACCAGCCATGAACCTGGCTTCTGTCTGAGCGGCGATCGCCCTGTGGGAGCGCACTGAGCACCAGGGGGCAGCTCCTGCATTGAGCAGGTTCCGGTTCGGGCTGAAACCAGCTCTCTGACATTCCCCAAGGGGTCCCAGATTGCAAGAGGGTGCAGGCCAGGCCGAGGGAACTCCACTGGTGCACAGGGGAGGGACTGTAGAAGGGCTCTACAGTGTGTCCGGCCCATCTCGCTCAGTCCTGATCGGCCGGACCCCAGCAGCAGCTAACCTACTAGTCAGAGCGTCTGCCCCCTGGTAGTCAGTGCACATCATAACGACTGGTCGACTGGTCAACTGTCTGACCCCTGGTGGTCAGTGCACGTCATAGCAAGCAGTTGAGCAGCCTTAGCATATCATTAGCATATTACACTTTGGTTGAACAGATGACTGGACACTTAGCATATTAGGCTTTTATTATATAGGATATTGTTATGACTTTCCTATTTTACTGTTAGTTATTATTATTAATCTTTTACTGTGCCTAGTTTATAAATTAAACTTTACCATAGGTATGTATGTATAGGGAAAACATTTTAAATAGGTATAGGGTTCAGTACTATCCACTGGTTTCAGGCATCCACTAGGGATCTTGAAACATATCTCCCATGGATGAGAGGAGACTACTATACAGTAAAATTCACTCATTTTAGGTAAACAGTTTTGACAAACATGTGTAGGCATGTAGCTATTACCACAATATGATACAGAATGCTGCCATCACCCCAGAAAGTTCCTTTACACCCCTTTCAATGTCTTGCTCCCACCTCCAGCCCATGTCAAACACTGATCTTATTTCTGCCCCTGTAGTATTGCCTCCTGATGTGGCCCATTGTTTTACATTTATCTTTCTTGTTGAAAGTATTACAGATGCCCCCCTCTTTCCCCAGTGACCCCCTCCACCTGGCAAAAGCATACATCCAAATAGCAAATAATTCCCTTGAGTTTTTCTTTCACATTCTACTCAAAAATAGCTCCACTCTTTTTTCCGGGAAAATTCTTCATTAAATAAATGAATACCATGTGCATATTAAAAAGACATTCCATTTAGTATTCTTCTATTTATAGCCAGAGTTCAATCAGCAGGAACCCCACGAGCCTGTCAGGGTCCACTGTCCTCTTCAGCTCGCACTCCTCCCTGCTGCAGCCCAACTGCAGAGCTGGCTCCAGGCCCAGGTGCACAGGCAAGTCAGAGTGCCAACGGGGCCTTAGACAGAATCTGCTGCAGAGGTGTGCTCTGCAACCTTTCTGGAAATTTTTTAGGAAACCCTGGAATTCCCATGGGGAATATATGGCTATATAATAATTAACAACAACATGTAGGAGAAAGGGAATTGAACTAGAAACACAGCGAGAAGAAAGAATGAGTAGACCTAGATGGTCTCCAAAGTCCTTTCCTACAGAGAAATCCCATGGTCCAGGCAGATCCCTCAACAAGTCCCACTCTCAGCACCTGTGCCAAATACTGTACTAAGCACAAGAATTACAGATGGGAAAATAAAGGAAAAATATCCCATATGCCTGGTTTCTGCCCACAAAGAACTTACTAACAGAGAGATAAAACATGCAGGGAAGGGTGTGATTGAGTGGAGGAGAAACAGCATGGTCTATGGAGCTAAAGAGAATGTGATTTTAACCTGACTTTGTCATTTGCTAGTTGTGTGACCTTGGGAACAGTGCTTTACCTCTCTGAGCCTCATTGTTCTCATCTGTGAGCTGGAAATTGCATCCATGCTCAGAGGGGTGTTGTGTGAAATGAGTGACGTAATGGATATTAAGCACCTCACCCAGTTCCTGTTATAGTCAGGCTCAGGAAAGGGAAGTTTCCTTCTAAGCCTCTGTATTAGTCAAGGTATTCCAGAAAAACAGAACCAAGATAGACAGAGAGAGATAGATCGATATTGAGATTGATTATAAGGAATTGGCTCATGCAGTTATGGAGATTGAAAAGTCCCAAGATCTACAGTCAGCAAGCTAGAAACTCGGGAGAACTAAGGGTGTACTTCCAGTCCAAGTCTGAAGACCTGAGAACCGGAAGAGCTGATGGCATGGTTCCAATCCAGAAGCCAACAGGCTTGAAACCCAAGAGCTAATTGTTCACTTTGTATCTGAGAACAGGCAAAGACTGATGTCCCAGCTCAGCCGTTAGGCAGGAGGAGTTCCCCTCCTATTCAACCTTTTTGTTCAGTCGACTGGATGAGGCCCACCCACATTAGGAAGGACAGTCAGCTTTACACAGTCTACCAATTCAAAAATATTAGTCTCATTGAAAAACACCCTCATGGCCCTAGCAGCTGGTTAGGCTCGGTGGATAGAGCGTCAGCCTATGGACTGAAGGGTCCCGGGTTTGATTCTGGTCAAGGGCACATACCCAGGTTGTGGGTTCAATTCCCAGTAGGGGGCATGCAGGAGGCAGCCGATCAATGATTCTCATCATTGATGTTTCTATCTCTCTCTCCCTCTCCCTTCCTCTCTGAAATCAATAAAAATATATAG